>NC_030114.2:0-314507 GCF_900002335.3 Plasmodium chabaudi chabaudi
CTAAACCTAAACCCTAAACCCTGAACCCTAAACCCTAAACCCTGAACCCTGAACCCTAAACCATGAACCCTGAACCCTAAACCCTAAACCCTGAACCCTGAACCCTAAACCCTAAACCCTAAACCCTAAAACCAAAACCCTAAAACCAAAACCCTAAAACCAAAACCATGAACCATATATAAATCAAATTCACATATCAACATTATCTATAACACAATAAAAATTTATAAAAGCATTTTTCATAATGTCTAAAAAATCATATATTAATGAAAAAATATATTAAAATAAATTATTTCATTTCCATATAAATTTCACATTTTTTTTATTTCATTATTTTATATTGTTAAAATTGTAATTTATATTAATCGGAATTGTCTCGAAAGCTTTTATTTATTTGCCATAAAGATATAATATTAAATTATAATCAATCAATTATAAGATTTATGGTTGATATATATATTATATTTAAAACGGTTAAAATGAACATATTATGATATATATATATATAATTTAATATAACCGTAAACTCCCCATGTAAAAAAAGGCACAAATAGTCTATATAGTTGTATTTTTTCTTAAAATATAATAGAAACCGTTTTTTATATTTTCATTTAATTTTTAAGTAATTAAATTAATTTATATAAAGTAATAAAAATAAATATTTTTTTAATTATAAAAAACATTTTATAAAACTATAATTAATATTTAATAGAATTAGTCTTGTTTAAATATTAAAACATAATAATTAAACATTATTTTTATGTAATAATTATATTTATTTTTTACTTTTTTTTAATGTTATATAATATATATTTTTAAACTTTTACCGCTTTTTAATTCTCTTAAAATTTTTGTTTAAATATATATATGCTATATTGTAATATTAATGTTAACTTCAAATTAATAAATATATATATTGTTCTTTATTTTCTTATTGGTATGTAAGTTATTGCATTTGAAGTAAATATCTATATAATAGAATCTTACAATCTTATATTTAAGTTATCAATGATACAAAATAATCTTTACCTATATATAATTGCAAATAATCACTACTAAAGATGAAGATAATATCATTAGGCCTAATTTCCTCAATAATATTTAGTATTGTTTTAGCACGAAACAGTTCGAATTCAAAATCCACAACCGGTTGCGTAATATAAGAAAAAACCATAAAAATACATCATATTATATATAAATATGTATATATTAATTGCTTTAATTAGTTTTGTATACAAATATAATAATAAATTAACATAAAAATATCTGATATATTTTTTATATTGGTATTTTTTTTAGTTTGAATTATTAGGGAAAAAACCAAAGAAAATCCATACGATGATAGCTGAACCAGTTAAAGATAATGTTAAAGGCAAGGAAGTATTTGACCCTAAGCTTCCAAATCTCAAATTTATAGATGAATTCGATCCAATAATGTTAGAAGTTTACAAAGAAAATATGAGTGAATTAGATCAACCCATTATCTCCGAAATCGATGGTACTATTGCTGATAAAGTGACCAGGTTTTTAAGAAGAGAAAACGATTCCAGTTTACCAGGATTGTATATTAGACCATATGAAGAAGATTATGAAGATATGATTAAGGTTAATTATATACCTCTTAGGGAATATTATCAACGCAACCAAAAGAACGCCCATAAACAAAGTGAAACACCCCCTCCAGTATATAATATGCCTGAAAAACAAGAATTAAGTACAATACATGAAAAAGGATCAAATATACTACATGAAGATAAAGAAGAACTAGATAAAGAAAATGAAAATAAAAGTGAAGACGAAGATGAATTTGAAGCAAAATTGATAGCTCTATTATTTCCCAAAGATAGAGAACATGATAAAGAATTTAAAGAGAAAATAAGGAAGTTGTATCGTGCCTGGAAGATGGATAAAGAGGAAATGGGGAAAACGGAAATGAAGAAGATGGATAAAATGAAAATGAAAACGAAACCGAAGAATAAAATAAAATGCTGGAATTAATAAATGATGCATAAAGGAAATATAAAGTGATATAGCCCTAAAAATAATTATTGAAAAATCACAATGAGCAAAAGCGAAGATATTATATATAATATATTTTTTTGTAGAATAATAATAATAAGAAGAAATGACTATGTGCTTGCAAATGTTTCAAGTTATATACTTTTTTAATTAATTAAAATTATATATATTTTTTTGCCTTTTTTAACTTTTAAAAGGCATTTTTTTATATTCATGCTAAACATATTCATATAAATTATTTTAGTAAGATTTGTTTTTGTGCATACCATTTTTTTAATATGCTTAAATTTTATCATAATTTTTAATTACATTTGAATGATATAAATATTTAGTGTGATTCTCATGTAAAATATTACATTAAATTTATCATGAATTTATAAGTTATTTTTTTAAATTATAAAAAATAAAACATGTAATAGTAGTAATTTAATTTAGTTATTATGTCTTATCACACAATTTTATAGAATTACTATCCCAATTTAGCTATGAAGAATCGAATTATGAATATAGGAATCTGTATAGCTAATAGTTTGGTCCCAAAATAAAAGGCATTAATTAAATTTGTCGTATAAATAATCATCTTTTATTTTATTAACAAAAAAAATCCAAAAAATAAATTAATAAATGTACATAATCGACCTCGATAACATTTTATGTATATAATAATCCTATTTTCTCCTCAACTCAGCAACTTCTTTATTATCTCCATTACTTTCTTCATTTATCATATGGTTCAGGTGATATTGGGGGAGGAAATCATAATATATTATTTTATTGTAAACTTCCTTCTTTTCACCCATTTTCTCATGATAAATTTTGTAATAATTTAAGTCACGTCGCTTCTATAAGCAAATCGATACTTTGGAATCATCTTTCTATATCGATCCCGGCATTTGATCGATTGCCTCATTAACCACTAACAGCAAATTAACAGTAAATACAAAAAATAAATATTATAGTTCAATACATTTACCATTAAGTTATATTAATACGAAACCCAATTATTATAATTTTTCCTATACATATTTAAATCAATTCTTTAAACTAATAAAAGTTATCAAATTATTAAAAAGTATGCAAAATTATATGTAATGTGGTACATAATCCTAACCCATATATGGGTTCCATAAACACAACTTTAACCCTGATCCATTACATAAAATCATATAAAAATTATACAAAAAACATGCAAAATTATGCAGGAGTGCAATAATTTACACATATAGCTTTATATTTTATTGATTATATTATTTAAATATTCTTATCGACACAAAAATTATGATCCAAAATTATGGTCAAAAATGACTTATTTCCAAATAGACATATTCTTAACATATATCAATAATTATTACTATTCCTGGAATAATCACTCTCGTCGAATAATATATAATTATACTCTTTCCTCTTTATTTTTTTTCGTTTTTCTCTTAAATATTGTTTTTGAGATCGTTTACCAAATCCAAATAATGAATACTAATATAAAAATGGGAAAATTATTATATATTTTTTGATAAACCCATATAAGGGATCACAAAATATAATTTAAATATTATAGTTTTTAATTACTTATTATTTACCTTATAAGCAACTCCCAAGAAAAATGATATTACAGAAAATGTCGATAAAACTGGAATTACTGTGTTTAACATCGATGAACTTGATGATGCACCTTCAGAAGTTTGTAAAGAACTTTCTACATGTTTATTTTTGGGGGTTAATTCTGGAAAAGATTGAAAAATGCTGCATTTATTACCATATTTATTTATTAAATTGTTATAATCATCTAATAATGTAGACAATATTTGAGTATGTAGACTCTTTTCTTTAATATTAGAATCTTCATTAAGTTCTTCAAGTATATCAGCAAAATTTTTAGCTAATTTCCAAATTTTTTCGCAATCCAAACATTCACCATGAAATAAATAATACAAATAAGATAATATACTAAATAGACTACTAAATTTAGATATTTCTTTAATATCCATCAAATCTTTTTTTTTATCTATAATATCCTTATAAGTCGTAGTATCACCATCTTTTATTTTCTCATTATAACACTTATTTGTTTTTATATGATTAGTATAAAATTCGTTTAAATTGGTGGCACTACATTTTGAATGTCGATTTAGTTTATAACTTAACCATAAAATAACGTATTCGGCAAGTTTATCATCTTCTAATTTATAGTTGTCCTTTAACGTTTTTAGCAAATAAATAACACTACAACTAGTCATTTCAATATAATCATTACATTTATAAGTTCCTGAGGTATTCTTGTAATTACAATATTTGAGGATTGATTCGTGTTGTCTATCAACTCTAAATTCACCATCATCCATCACATAAAAATAGTCCTCGATCGCATAAATGTCTCTATACTACAAATATATTTTATGAATTAAACAAAAAAACATATTAATATAAATGCTAATCAAATGAAAATAAATATAATTTATGAGAATACAACATATAAAACACATGCGAATATAATATTTTATTTAAAAAATTGTATACCACATCCCCAATATCATAACTTGAATTTTCCATAATTTGGAGATTATGAGGGATAATAATATTTATATATATTACGTAAATATTTGTTGTATCTATTTAAGCTCATTGCATACCAATTATATTTCGTTAAACATGGTATACTTATTTTATGGCAATTATCTAAATTACCTTAAATGGAGAGTTGCTTAATATACTTTTGCCATATGTATATATGATGTGTTTATACAAAAAATGCTATTATTACTATAGTGCTTAATAATATAAAAATAGTTATTTAATACGATATATTACAGTTTTATATACTTGTTTCTAAAATTATAGTATTTTTAAATTAAGTTACATACTCAATTTTCTATTCAAATTAGATAAATTTATATTATTTGTTTAACATAGATAAATTCATAATTCATTTTAATAAGTGCGTCAACTTGATTTTTATTTCTATATGCTTCAATTTAGAAATATACCTTATTGGGTTATTTTATAATATATTTTGAGCATCTTTCCTATGGTTTAAAATAACAATTAGCACTGAAACTGTATTATTGGGCCATTTTAAGCTTAAATAATTCTTTAAAGTTAGATTATTTTTTAAATAATATATAATAAATATTAAATATGTAACACATAAATAAGTATTGATACAATTTTTAAACCATAATAGAAAACTATTGTAATTAGGTTGTTATATTGCGCTTTAAGAGGAGATAAATAAAATATATTTGCTCTTTTAACACATAAATTTAAATAAATACTCGTTAAATTGTCTTCATCGTTCATTTTATCTTATATATTCTATTGTTATGGCTATCAATGTATATGTATTCAAATAATTTATTAATAATTTTATATTTATTGATTATATGATAAAACAATGCTATTTCATATAAAAAAAACGATGATTCACTAAATACTAATAATTTAATATGCGTTAATATGGAATAATAAAAGACATTTAGCATGAATTGAATCTTTAACCCTTTCTCATCGATCCAGTTTTTTAGAATATAAAACCGTGTATCCCAAATGGTATCTTTGACAAAATATGTAACGTTGGTACCTTTATAATGCACTATTATATGTCATTGATTAATACTCATTCAATAAAACAAATATTTATATATCTATGTTAGAAAATACTAATATAGTTTTATAATTTTTTATTGAATATTTATAGAAAACAATTGTATGCAACATATAACAGGGGTTTATAGGGTCATTTTTTTTAAATATTATTATTAACTTTTTCAATAATAATATATAATTTCGTATTATAATTATATAAATATATTTTTTAACTATACTTGTGAGTTTATTTACCTATAATAATAAATAAATTTACTCATTTATTATTTTTAATACTTATATAGAGTTTTAAAATCAGGTTCATAGAACCTGAACCTCAAAATGAAAGTCATTAATTAAATTTATCATATAAATAATTGTTTTCTTTTATAAACAAAAAAATCAATTAATAAATGGTACAAGAATATCCTGCATGTGCTTGTATATATTTAATAATCCCATTTTCTCCTCAACCCAACAACTTTCTTATCTCCATTTATCATACGATTCAAGTGGCATTGGGGAAGGACACCGTTTTAAAAGTCCTTTCAGATGAAATAATCATAAATTATTTTCTTGCATGTTCCACTATTATCACCCATATTCCTATATTAAATATTATAATTATTTAAAACAACGTCTATTCTATAACAAATCGACATTTTGGGATCATCTGTCTGTATCGATTCCGACATTTGATCGATTGCCCCATAACCATTAATATCAAATTAGCAATAAATACAAAAAATACATGGTTTACCACATTTATTATTAAGTTATATTAATACGAAATTCAATCACTATAACTTGTCCTACATTTGTTTTTAATAATTTATTTCTTATATATATTTAAAACAACTCTTTAAACTAATAAACGTTATCAAATTATGCAAAATTAAATTCATTATAGCACTTAAACCTAACCCGAATATGGGTTCCACAAACACAACATCAACCCTGATTCACAGCATAAAACCATATAAAAGTAATACAAAAAATATGCAAAAATACAATAGCTATACATATATATTTTATGTTTGATTTATTATATTATTTAAATATTCTTATAGACCACAAAATTATGTATTTCCAATAGACAGCTTCTTGACATATATCAATAATTATTACTTCTCCTGGAATAATCACTCTCTTCGAATCATATATAACGATTCATTTTCTTCTTTATTTTTTTTAGTTTTTCTCTTAAATATTGTCTTTGAAATCGTTTATCGAATCCAAATAACGAATACTAATGTAAAATGTTAAGAAGCATATGATGTTTATTAAAGTTTGAATATATTTAATGAAATTATTTTTAAATTCCTTATTATTTACCTTATAAGAAACTCCTAAGAAAACTGGTATTGCAAATACCAATAAAGCTGGAATTAATTTGCTTGCTATCGACGAACTTGATGGTGTAGCTTCGAAAATTTGGAAAGAACCTTGCGGCGCTTCTATATCGGGAAAGGAAGCATCGTAGCAACTGCCGCAAACTTCAGAACGATACTTTTTTAAATTATTATAATCAGTTGATAAACTATACAATACATTTTTATATGAATTGCTTTGATTATTATCAGAATTTTCATTAAGTTCATTATATTTTTTAGCAAAATCGTTGGCCTTTTCTAAGCAATTTTGGCAATCTGACTGGCATATAATGCATCCATTATACAAGTCACATAATGATTTTAATGGAGGATACAATTTAGACATATCTTGAATATCAATAGTCATCAATTCCTTATATTTATCAATAAGATTCTGATAACTTGTATATCCAGTGACACCATTTATTTTCGCAGTATATTTCTCTTTATCCTTTATATACATATTATAAAAATCATTTAAGTTATTGATTCCGTCATTTGTCTTTCTGGTTAATATATAACTTAACCATGCCAAAATGTATCCAGCAATATTGATATTATTTTTTGCATTTTCCATAAGCGAATCAGAATCCTTAAAAAATATCTCAAACAAAACGAAACATCCAACATTAATTTTATCGAGATCAGTCTTACAATTTTCAATATTATCTTTACAATAAGTTGCATTTATTTCGTCATTTTTAAATTGATAGTTTCCAGCACCATCCAATGTATCTGGGAAATCCCCCCATACACCCTCTAAAATTCGACACTAAAAAAACAATTAAAGCAGTTATCAGAAATGTGGATTATTAAAATAAGATTTAATGATATATATATATAATACAATATCAAAAAACGTAAAGGAAAGCAGTTTTATTATAAAAATGCGTATACCATATTTTCATTCATTGTGATAGAATTTTAATTTTGATTTGTAAATTGAGTAGAATCATGCTGCTTTATATACAGTGCACCAAATGTCTGACACAAATACTTTAACCCTATATATAACAACTGTCTGTAGTTAAATATATTATAATTTTCCAATAATTAAATTAGTATAGAATAATAAAATAATGTTATTACTAAAGAAACGTTACATTTTTGCTTATGTAATTAAATTACCTTAAATATATGGTGCTTAATACGCTTTTGATTAAATATATATATAGTTAATTTTATATAAAAAGCGTTATTCTTACTAACACTTGTTATAACTTTATTATAAAAATAGACACATTTTATAAAGAATTTAGTGATTCCTTTATTTATTTTTGAACAAATATAATTTGTAGCATATCCTTTTTTAGTAAAACCTTTTATAAAACTTAAATGCTGCAAAAATCGAAACAATTAAGAAATTCATTATTACTATGATCCTTAAAGTATATAAATAGTCATTTAATAAGATAGGTTAAATATTTATATACTTGTTTCTTATAATATGTAACATAGTTTTTTCTAAAATTATAGTATTTTCAAATTAAGTTACATGCTCCATTTTATATGAAAATTACATAAATTTATATTATTTTTATTTAATACAGATAAATTCATAATCCATCTTAATGAGTGCGATAACTTTATGCTTATTCCTATGTACATCAATTTAAAAATATATTGTGTTGGGTTATTTTATAATATATTTTGAGCATCTTTTCTACAGTTTAAAATAACAATTAGCACTGAACCCGTATTTATTATGGCTTTCTCTTAGTATTAAATGTATATCACATAAATAAGTATTGATGCAAATTATAAAGCATAATATAAAAAAATGTGCAATTAAGTTGTTATATTCCCATTTAAAAGGAAAAAAATAATATATATTTGCTCTTAATACGTAAATTTAGATAAATATTCGTTAAATACTCTCCATTGTTCATTTATCTTATATAATATACTTCTATAGTTATCAATGTATATGCATTCAAATAATTTATTAAAATTATATGATAAAACAATGTTGTTTGTGATTAAAGATTATTTACTAAACAATGATAATATAATAGGCGCAATATGGAATAATAAAAAGACATTTAATTTTAATTGAGTCTTTAACCCTTTCTTCAATATCCAGCTTTTTAAAATATAAAATCACATATACCAAAATATCTTTAGCAAAATATGTAACGTTAGCACCTTTATAATGCACCAATATATCTCACTGATTTATTATTCATTCAATAAACCATATATTTATATATCTCTGTTTGAAAATACCATTATACTTTTATACTGAATTTATATAGAAACAATTGTATGTAGCATATAATATATATTTAGTGGGGCATTGTTTATATTTTTTTAAAATATTATTATTAATTTTTCAATAATAAATGATTTATAACAAATACATTTTTATCCATTCATTATGTTATAATATTTTTATTCTTAAAAGTATATAAATAAATTTATAATTGAAAATTAAGTGAACCATTCCAACAACATCATATTTATACAGATTATAATATATAATTTCGTATTATAATTATATAAATATATTTTTTAATTATACTTATGAGTTTATTTACATATAATAATAGCAATAAATAAATTCACTTATTTATCATTTTTAATACTTATATTGAATTTTAAAATCGGGTTCATGGAATTTGAACCTCAAAATAAAAGTTATTAATTAAATTTATCATTTCAAAAAATCGTCTTTTCTTTTATAAAACAAAAAAAATATAAATAAATAAATTAATAAATGGAACAAAATTATCCTGAATGTTTTTGTATATGCATAATAGTCCTATTTTCTCCTCAAATCAACTTCTTTCTTACCCCCATTACTTTCTTCATTTATTACACAGTTCAGGAGGTACTAAGGAAGAAAATTGTTTTAAATTCCACTTTGGCTTAAACAATAGTAAATTATTTTCTTATATTTCCCTTACTTCTTCACAATTTTCTCATATTAAATATTATAATTATTTAAATCAACGTTGTCTTATAGAACCCAATCAACACTTTGGAATCATCTGCCTATATCGATTCCGATATTTGATCAATTGCCCCATAAAACGATTAATCCAGTTTTAACAATAAAATACAAAAAATGCATAGTATATTTCACATAATTATCATTAACTTATATTAACACGAAATGAAAATCATATAATTTATCAAGTATGCTACTTTATTCGGTCCTTTTCATAGTGATCTTCATCCCCATTTATTCTCTTACATATTTAGACTTATTATAAATGCTAAAAGCTACAAAATATTTTATACATATTTTTAATAATTTATTTCCTATACATATTTAAAACAATTATTTAAACTAATATATTATCAAATTATACAGAATTAAACATAATTTAACACTTAACTATAACCCGAATATGGGTTCCACAAACACAACTTTAACCCTGATTCACAACATAAAAACATACATAAAATATATAATAAATATACATATATAACTTTATATTATATTGATTGCATTATTTAAATATTCTTATAAACCCCAAATTTATGTTCCAAATTATGGTCAAAAATTGATTATTTCCAAATAGTCAGCCTTAACATATATCAATAATTATTACTATTCCTGGAATAATCACTCTCGTCGAATAATATATAATTATACTCTTTACTCTTTATTTTTTTTCGTTTTTCTCTTAAATATTGTTTTTGAGATCGTTTACCAAATCCAAATAATGAATGCTAATATAAAAATGGTAATCGTATATACATTTTTTGATAATCCCATATAAGAATTACAAAAATAAATTTTAAAGATTATATTTTTAAATTCCTTTTTATTTACCTTATAAGCAAATCCCAAGAAAATAGATATTGCAACAAATATAAATGTAATTGAAATTAGCGCATTTTTTGTTGACGAACATCGTGAACAATCTGGAAGGGATGGGAATTTATCACATCCTACTTTTTTTTCATAGCATTGACTTATAAAATTATAATAATCAGTTGATAATATAGATAATATTTGACAATATAGACTGCCTTCAATATCAGTATCATTATTATTAAGGAGTATTTTATATTTTTCAGCAAACTTTTTGGCATCATCCAAACATTGTGTGCAATTTGGACTGTCTGGATTAAATCCATTATACATGTTACATAATGATTTAAATGCATCATAAAATTTAGATATATCATTAATACCCTTATTCATCGATAATAGTTTACTATTTATAGGATCCTTATAGATATTATAAGCATTAATATTAGTATTTTTTATAGAATTAATATAATTATCACCCCCATTTATACAAGTATCATAAAATTTCATTACATTGTCGGTTTTGTCATCACTCTTTAGTTTTAACGTATAAATTAGCCATATCATAATGTAATGAAAAATATTGGTATTACTATTTACATTTTTCGTAAGCGACGAACCACCCCCAAAGTTTTGTTCAAATAACCAAAATGATACAGCATTAACTATATCGATATCATCATAAATTTTTTTATTGAATAATGTTTCACAATAATTATTAATGTTTGATTGATTGTCTCCATCTTTACCCACGCTATTGGGAAACTCATCCCATATAGTCTTGAATCCTCTACACTAATAAAACATTTAAAAACAATTATTATAAATGTGTATGATTAAAATAATGTTTAATGATATTTATATATAATAAAATATCAAAAAACGTAAAGGAAAAAATTTTTATTAAAAAAAATGCATATACCATATTTTCAGTCATTGTGATGAAATTTTATTTTTGATTTGTAAATTGAGTGGGATCATGCTGTTTTATATACACTGCGCCAAATATGTGACACAAATACTTTATCCTTATATATGGCAACTGTCTGTAGCTAAATGTATTATAATTTTTTCAATAATTAAATTAGTATAGAATAACAAAATAATATTATTACTAAAGAAGCGTTATGTTTCTTTTTATGATAATTGGCTATATTGCATTAAATATAAGGTTGGATATACACTTTTCCTGTATGCATATATGATGCATTTTATACAAAAAATATTATTTTTACTAAAATGTGGTATGGTTTTATTATAAAAATGCATATACTTTTATAATGAATGTAAACCATATTTCCTTATACGCATGTTTTAACATAAAAAACTTATAAAGTATCCTTTTTTAGTAGAAGATTTTCTAAAGCATAAGTGCTGAATAAATCTAAAAAGTTAAGAAATATCCTATTATTATAATCATTAAAAGTATATAAATAAATATTTAATAAGATAGATTAAATATTTATATACTTGTTTCTTATAATATATAATATAATTTTTTTCTAAAGTTATAGAATTTACAAAATAAATTGAATATGCATAATTTTAATATTGATTTTATTTAATATAGATAAACTCATAACCAATTTTAATAAATCCAATAACTTTATTTTTATTCCTATATACCCAATTTAAAAATATATCTTATTTGGTAATTTTATAATATATTTTACGCACCTTTTACACTATTTAAAACGACAATTAGCACTAAACCCGTATTTGTTGAGCTATTTATAATCTTAATTAATTCTTTGAATGCATATTGTTTTTAAAATAATACTTAGCAAATATTAGTTTATAACACATAAATAACTATTGATGCAAGTTTAAAGTATAATTGAAAACTAAGTGGAATTAGGCTGTTATATCACCCTTTGTTAGGGGAGAGATAAAAGATATATTTTCTCTTTTAATATATAATTATTTGATAAATGCTTTGTATTGTTCATTTCTATCTTATGTATTCTAATTTTCTAATTGTCAATGTGTATACATTCAGATAATTTATTAAAAAATTAATATTTTATTAATTATATGATAAAATATTGCTATTTTAGATTAAAAAATGATGAATTACAAACACTAATAATATAATGCACTCTAATGTGCAATAATAAAAAGGAATTGATAAAATTGAATCTTTAACTGTTTCCCATCAATCAAGTTTTTTAGAATATAAAACCACATATCCCAATTGGTATCTTTAATAAAATATATAACATTGATGCCTTTATAATGCACTGTTATATCCATTGATTTATCATTCATTCAATAAAAAATATATTTATATATCTCTGTTAAAAAATACATTATATTTTTATATAATTTTTTACTGAATATGCATAAAAAAACATTCTATATCGAAATGCATGAAGAGATATAAAGGGGCACTTTTTATATTTTTTTTAAAAACTTTATTATGAAATATTTCAATATTATTGATAGAATATATTACTAGCTTATATGTATAAACATGTAATAATAATGCAATTCTATCTATAATACTATTTTTAATTACTAGAAAATTATTAGAACAAAATATGATATGAAAATTTATTAATATATTTATATTTTATCTTTTAACCATTTTAAAATATAATTTATTTATACCTCAAAATTATAAAACTTAAAATAGTGTATATTTAGTTCAATTTTTATTGTGTTATTAAAAATGTTAGATGCATAATATGCCTTTTATAGATAACGCTGTATTGTCGAACCTCGATCGATTGTTTATGAATCTATATTTTATTATTATATATTAGTAGTTTGTTTAATTAATGTTACAAACACATATATTAACCTGAATATATATTGTAATATAGAGGAATATTCAAAATGGTTTTTATTATAATCTATAGATGCCTATTCAGTTTTGTTATTACAGTTTTGTTTGGGAACTTTGTAATTGAAATTAAAATAAATATGATACAAATAATAAATTTTTCTAATATGTTTCATCAAATAAAGAAACATAATGTGCTATTCATGATTCAATATCGCCCCTGATTAACAAGACTTATATAATAAATAATAAGGATTCTTATATATCGTTATCCAAAAATTACCAATAAAATGTAACATGTGAAGTTATAGTATTGCCAAATTTAATATATACGAACGAATTAGATATAGTATTATGGCTTATGAAAATATGTTCAGTACACCCTTTCATATTAATGGCCATTCCCCTTTGGGGGGTGCATATTTAGGAATAATCTCAAGATTAAACATACGAGATGGAGCATATATTTAATCACCATTTATAGAACAACAATATTATAAATTATAAATATATTATTTCGTAATAACAATATATTTAAATTCCAAAATTGAGAATTTGCATATGTAATATCCTAATATATATTATTAGTTAAAAAAATTTTATTATTATGTGCTTTTTCGATAAAATTAATATTATATTTAATTATATGAAATTTTTATAATAAAAAATATTTTAATATTAGTTATAATTATTAGAACAAAATATGATATGAAAATTTATTAATATACTTATATTTTATCTTTTAACCATTTTAAAATTGAATTTATTTATGCCTCAAAACTATAAAATTTAAAATATTGTATATATTGTTCAATTTTTATTGTGTTATTAAAAATGGTAGATGCATAAAACATCTTTTATAGGTAATGTTGTATTGTCGAATCTCGATCGATATTTCATGCATCTATATTTTATGAATATTTATTATATTTTGTAATATGTTTAAAACACATATGTAATCTGAATATATATTGTAATGTAGAGGAATATTCAAAATGAATTTTATTATAATCTAAAGCTATACATATATTATACTTTATGGAAATATATGCTATGTAATCCCTTTCATATTAATGGTTACGGCCATTTGGGGCTGCATATTTGGATTTCATTTCGGGATTAAACATACAGAGATTGTACACATATTTAATCAACATTTATAGACAAATAAATATGATCAAATTATAAACAATTTAATAAAAATATAATAACCCAAAACATAGTTCCATAGAACAAAACAATATCCCATAGTACAGAACTCTGACCCAAAATGCGAACAAAAATTATATAAATATATACGACATTACATTTACATAAAATGTGGAAGAACAAATACATACTAATATTATTACTATTATTACATAATAAAAAATTAAGAACCTTTCTTCTACAAGCATACAGTCCTATTTTCCTAAACTCTGAACCAAATAAAATTAACATAATATTTATTCTTTCTTATAACTTACATGCATGCACAAATTTGGTAGCATACTTCAATGTGTATAGTAGAAAATTGCATCTCTACCAATAAGGGTTACTAAAAAGTACAAAAAAAAAATAAACAAGCCAGAAAATGTTAAAACACAACAAAAACATATATTATTGCATAGAGATGTAGAAGGAGAACAAAATTAATATTTAATTAAAAAATTTAATAACAGTATTGATAATAATACATACTATACACTGAAAAAAATAATGCAAATAATAGGAGTAAGCAATCCATTTAATAATTATTATTTGAATTTCGTAGAATTATATATGTATGCTTATCTCTTTCGGTTTTTTATTTTAAATGCCACAAAATGTTCGTAATGCATGATGTATCGCATCATCATTGTTTGATGGAGCTACATATTTTGCGCATTCCTTTATTTTACTAGGAGCATTCTGCACTGATATTGAAGTTTCTACGCCTTGTAGCATCTCTATATCATTTTCACCATTTCCTATAGCTAATGTATCATTTAAATTTATATCGAAATGTTTGCATAATGCTTTTACACCTTCAAATTTATTTGTATGCTGATGAAACAATTCGATGCATGTTTTATGTTTTTTGCCTACAGAAATTCGATCCGAAAATTTGTCTTTATAAATTTTTAATGCACTTGATAAGTTTTGTTCGTCGAATCTAATTGCGATATTGTATGTTTTTATATTTTTTAATGTTTCTTCATCAATATATTCATTAATTTCAAACCTATGTGTTTTTTCTAAACTATATAAATCAATACGATTAACGAAATTTTTTTCCTTTGAAAAATTGTATATATCCATTACTAATTTTTCATCGATATAATTATCAATTATTCTGTCACCATTAGGCCCATAAGTGGCACAGCCGTTTAAATATATTCCTGGAATTAAACTTAAATTATTTTTTTTAATATCTTCTCCTATTATACCATTAGCTGAAAACATTGGACGGCCAGTAGCAAAAACTATTTTTATTCCTTTATTTTGTGCCTTTGATAAACTTTCGATATTTAATTTGGATGCTTTACGTTCATCATTTAATAATGTTCCATCTAAATCGATGAAAGCGATTTTTATATTATTTTTTAAATCATTTTTATTCACGGGCTTCCTATCTTTATCTCTTACAACGAGCATTTCATAATTTGGGGGCACTTCATAAAGTGATTGATCGTCATAATCTGGTTGGTCTTCATAATTTGATTCCACTTCATAAATTGGTTGATCGTCATAATCTGGTTGGTCTTCATAATTTGATTCCACTTCATAAATTGGTTGATCTTTATAAATTGGTTGGTCTTTATAAACTCTATGATCTTCATATAATTCGTCTCCTATTTCATTGATTTCGGGAGCATATAACAATTGATTCGATTTTATAATCTTAGTTCCATTATTATCATTTTTCTATAAATACAAAATTTTGAATGTATTTAAAGTTAAATTTTATTTTATAATGTAAAGCATCATCATATTATAAATTTTATCACAATAAACACATATTTATAAAATTAACATATAATATTTTACCTCATTACTATGTGCTTCACATAAGCATATTAAAAGAAGAGATAAACTTATTTGTATTAATTTGAGATTCATTTTTGCAAGATACGTTTATTTTTTTTAATAACATAAAAAATTTTTAAAATAAAAAAAAAATTGTCTTTATATATAAAATATCATACTAGTTTTATTTAATTATATTTGTACCTATGATATTTGGTATTAATTATGTCGATTTATTATATTATAATAGCATCGCTTATTTATATTAATTTGTAATAAAGCTATAAATATATGAAATTTTCATAAAAAGTGTCGTTAAATATTTAATAATGTAATTAATTTAATTATTATTTTTTTAATTAATATTTTAAAAATATATATATTATATATTCAAAAAAAAAAATATTTTTCCAAAAAATTTATGTTGTCGATCCAACAATATATATTTATTTTTAATTGTAATATATAATTAATTTACGACATATATCCATAATAAACATGCAATATGCCTATTTATTTTGGTAATTTGAATTATTTCCTTTTTCTTAATTGAATTTTACCATATTTTTTTTATATAATTAGACTTTCCATTATTTAAAGTATTTTAACAACACTTTTCAAAATATCATTTTTTATTTTATAGTATAATCCTATATATAATATTTTCGATATAGTGATAGAAACTAACTTGTAGAAGCACAGCATCTATATTTTTTAATTCATGGTATATATTTATCATTTAAAACATATTAATACATTATATATTTATGTAACTAAATATCATTTGATCTTTAATGACAAAAACAATAAATTAAGATAAATTTACAACCATTAATATAATCCTTGTTCTTCTTTTATATATAATATGTGCTTTTTTATTTTTAAATAAACAATATACTAGATTTATGTAATATTATTTAAAAATAGCATAAGCCAAAAATTCTATAAAATACGGCCAAATAAAACCCATGAAACAGTATCCAATAATTCCGAAGTCATAAAATATGAATATATTTATTTTTATAATTATCGATAAAATGTAATATTTAACAATTAAAAAATAATAATAATGAACAAAGGTTATGTTATTTCATTTTTCATTTTCTGTCTATTTTCATAAGTTGTAAAATTCCAAAAATTGTAAACTCAAACAAATTCCAATTAAAATTCCAATTGGTATTCCAGCACCATATGTGCAAACACTTCCCAAATAAATGTTGTATTAAATACTTCCGGTTTAAATATAATTTTTAGCGTCATTTTAAGCAATTTATCCTATTTTAATTCCTTATAATTATCTCTCCAAAGAATTTCATTATATTCGTTTTCAAAGTTGTCATAATCCATATTTAAAGTACCCGTGTCAATTGTTTAAATTCCCTATATTTTCATACAGAAAAAGACATATCATTTTTTTTAGTGTTTTATATTGTAATTGTTTCAACCCCATCATTAACTTATTATTTTTTTCTTTGGAATTTTTGATGATGTCCTATTATTTATTAATTTTTTGAATTTTCTATAGAATTAATTTATGTACCGTTGTAATAAATTTAATTTTATTCGTTAAAAGTATTTGTGTATGTAAATATTGTATTGCCTTTATTTTTACAAATACTATTTAAATAAAACATAAATGTATCACATTAATTATCATAGGAAAATTCCTCATATGAAAATATATTCTATATTTTTTTTATAAAAATAGGTAAATGAACCTTAACCTGGCTCCCACATATTAAAACCCGAATTATTTATACTAATAAATGCAATACCGTTTATTTATTTTGTTTGAACTTTATATTGTCTTTTAAAACGAAGCTATATATTTTTACCCCCAAAATAAAACTTGTTAAACTTATCATATAAATAATGTCTCTTCTTTTATAAACAAAAATAAACAAAAAAAATAAATTAATAAATGGACGATATCAGCCTGCATAACATTCTATATATTAATTAATTCCATCTCTTATCAACTAAATTTACAAACTTTTTCATTTTTTTTCTTTACTTCCATTTCCCCGTTTCTCATAATAAATATTAAATTATTTAAATCAACGTTATCTTATAGAATCAAATCGATACTTTGGATTCATCTTTCTACATCGATTCCAATATTTGATCGATTTTCCCATAACACAATTGACCCCAAATTAACAATAAATACAAAAAATACATAGTTCAACATATTTCCCATTAAGTTATATTAACACTAAATGCAATTATTATAATTTTTCCTATATATATTTAAAAAGATTCGTTAAACTAATAAATGCCATCAAATTATTAAAACTATACAACATTTAATACAATATAATACTTAACCCTAACCCGAATATGGAACAACAAACGCAGCATCAACCCTAATCCACAACATAAAAATTATACAAAAAATGTGCAAAATACAATAAATATACATAATAACTTTATATTTTATTGATTATATTATTTAAATATTCTTATAGACCCCAAAATTATGAAGTTTAAAAATTAATAATGATTAACATAATATTATATCTTTATGGGAAATAAATTAAAGCATACAAAATATTTTCTTTTATTTAAATTTAAAACTTTAGCATAAAATGATACTATATACAACCGAAAATTAAAAGACATTATACATATATTTATAATGTAATTTTTTATTATTATGATATTTTATTGTATTATTAAAAATGGTAGATGCATAAAATGCCTTTTATAGATAACGTTGTATTGTCGAATCTCGATCGATATTTTATGATTACCCATTATATATTGTAATATGCTTAATTAATATAAAAAATATGCCAATTAACCTGAAGGTATATTATAATGTAGACAATAGTCCCAAATGAATCTTTTATAATTCATGCTCAACTTCATGTATAAGGCTATTATTGTATCTCAGTTGACGTAATACAATTTAAATTAAAATAATTGTAACCCAAATCAAAAGTTTTACTAAATAAAATGTTTCATCAAATAAAGAAAATATAGTGTTATTCATGATTCAATATAGCTATTTGCTAGCAAGTTATATATATATTTTAACCATATTATACAAAACCTTTCATATTAATGATTGTGTCCTTTTTTTAGCTGCATATTCGCCCGTCATCTCGTGATTACACATTCGGAAATGGTAAATATATCTGATAAAAATTTACATACCAATAAATATTGTCAAGTTATAAAAAAATGATAAGAATATAACCTTAAAACCTGAACTGGAAATATGTGAAATAACTTTTGACGATTATAAAAAATAAAACCTCTTTTAAATTTAATAGTCAAGTTCATTTTATATGTTCATGCAAGCATAAAATAAATAAATGATAATATATAAGCCACGCAAATAAATGAAATTAAAAATAAAGTAATAAAATAATGGCAACACAAATAAAGAAAATCATTTTGTATGCACAAACAGCTATGAATTATGATTAGTCTTTTATAAGTTCTAATAAAATCGTCCATATCCTTGAAAGTTAATATATATATCAGCGATATATTTATATCTCTCTCTTATTATGGAAATGGGAAAATGAAAATAAATACAAAAGAAGAAAAATGATAAAATAAGTAAAATATAGGCCAAAGAGAAATATACAAATATAAAAGCGTATATATAGGTAAGCACATAAATTTTAACACAAATATTATGGTATTAGGAAACACAGTGCTTAACAATTGACAAAACGTGAAAAAAGACTAAAAATTAAAAATATTGCCATTTTTTTTCATCCCATATCAATGGTAAATTTATGTATTAAAAGAGGAATATTTAAATAAAAAAACAAGCATTTTATATTATATATATATGCTTGTTTTTTATATTATACAAATAAATGATACACAAATATACATCATATATACTTTAAACAACCACTTTTACATCATTATATATCGATAATATTTTTTTATATATAAACCATATTGACAAGGAATATTGGAAGGTAAATACCATCATATGTATAATATTTTAATTAGACAAATGATAAATAATAATGTATAATATAAACAATTTTTTTTGAAAAACATAACTCGAATATTAATATATCATTTTTGTGTACCTTCCACAAATATTTAATTATGTGTGTATATTTTTTATCAAATTACAAATAAATATGATTATTCGATCGATACAAAAAATTATTCTGTACAATCGAAAGTATGAATATATATGCGCATATATATTTTTTTAGATAAGTCATTATTATATGCATATAGAGCAAAATATTTTTGACAAATTTTTCATAACACAAATATTTCAGCAAAACAATTTTTTCCCTATATGAAACAAATCATTTGCTATGTTTTTTCTTTTACTTTACTAGATTGAATGATCTGAATTCGTACATCCGGGATTAAATTGTTTGAATGCAGATTTGCTTATGCAGCCTCGTTTTGCAAAGCTTGCTCTTCGGCAGGTTGCTCTTGGGTATATTGCTCTTCAGCAGGTTGATCTTGAACAGCTTGCTCTTCGGCAGGTTGCTCTTGGGAAGCTTGCTCTTGGGAAGTTTGCTCTTGGGAAGCTTGCTCTTGGGAAGTTTGCTCTTGGGAAGCTTGCTCTTGGGAAGTTTGCTCTTGGGAAGTTTGCTCTTGGGAAGTTTGCTCTTGGGAAGCTTGCTCTTGGGAAGTTTGCTCTTGGGAAGCTTGCTCTTGGGAAGTTTGCTCTTGGGAAGCTTGCTCTTGGGAAGTTTGCTCTTGGGAAACTTGCTCTTGGGAAACTTGCTCTTGGGAAGTTTGCTCTTGGGAAACTTGCTCTTGGGAAGTTTGCTCTTGGGAAACTTGCTCTTGGGAAGTTTGCTCTTGGGAAGTTTGCTCTTGGGAAACTTGCTCTTGGGAAACTTGCGCTTGGGAAACTTGCTCTTGGGAAACTTGCTCTTGGGAAACTTGCTCTTGGGAAACTTGCTCTTGGGAAACTTGCTCTTGGGAAACTTGCTCTTGGGAAACTTGCTCTTGGGAAACTTGCGCTTGGGAAACTTGCTCTTGGGCAACTTGATCTTGGGTAGTTTTGTCCTTTGGGGGATCGGTTAAAACACCAGTGCCTTGCATTGGTGAAGCTTCATTTGGCAAGATATTCTTATCATCAGCACTTCTGAGATTTTTTTTAGCTTTTTTTTTTTTGGGGGTCTCTTTTTGTGTACCTGCCATCCAATCTACAAGTTTTTTGACAACCTGTTCATTTCCGGGCTCCATTGTAATCATATGTTCCATATCGTCTAATGTGTGAAATTCTTTTTTTTTAGTTTTCAAATTATTATAAAATTCCTGAGCGGCTGTGTAACTGCAATTTTTATCGTTAGCAGAATGAATAAGAAGTATGGCCACATCTTTTACCATTTTGTCTATATCTTTATTTAAATTATCAACAGCTTCCAATAATTTATGAGCAAATTTATTAGTAATAGGTTTGCCATCAAATATTTTATCATATATATATAAATCTTTTATATATGGAAATGTTTCGGATGTTGCATTTGACGAAAATCTAGATGTTGGAAATAAAAGGGATGATAATGTCATCATCGGTATACAAAAACATTTCCATGAAAATTTTTTTTTTACCTCCTTTGCTGATACCATTCCTGATAATGAACAAACACCTTTTATATTTAGTCGATTATAATAGTTGTATCTCCTTTGTGATAACAGTTCCAATATTCTCAAAATAATATTTCCTCCCATTGATAATCCAACTAAATACATTGGTATAGGTGTTTTATATAGATCTATGTTATAGTCAGTTTTTTTATATTGATTTTTTTCGGGATGACGTAAATATAAACCATTGGCTATAATTTTATCTTCGTTAGAACAACAGATATCAGATTCATCTTTTAAAATTAAATCACATTTAGTACATCTCTTTTTTTGTCCTATTGCATTATTATCATTTTCTTGATTATCCTTAGCAGCTTCGTTAACGATTGATTCATGTGCCATATTCATATATTGAAGTATGTCATCAGCAAAATCATCAAACTCATTAATGTGGGTTTTTTCATTACCATAGCATTCTGATTCACCATGTCCTTGTAAATCTAAACCATAAACCGAATACCCATTTTTGTTTAATTCTTCAATCCAACTATCTTTATGGACATAAAAATTATCGCCATCATTTAAAACAGCCTTTTCATTATTCGATATAGTGACATTATGTTTTAAATAATCAAAACGACAATGGGAATTTAAAGAGTGCACTAAAAATACTATTCCTACCGGTGCCTTGACAAGCCATTTTAATGTTTTTATCTTCAAACCATGTTTATTTGTAAAAAAGCCAATATCAGGATCACCCATTATTGACGGGTCTTTATTACCCGATTTTAACATGTGCTGGGCACTTTGTGCTTCTTCCTCAGATAGCTCCATTTTTTTATATTATTTTTTTTTTTTGTATTTTTTCTATTTTTTCTATTTTTTCTATTTATTAATATGTATTTATCAAAAATCATAATTTAATATGAAATATATGTTTTTCTATAAGCATAATAATTCAAAACTTATAAAAAACAAAAAAAACAACAACGACAATAATAACGCAACACCATGCATATAATACTAATATATGACTGGACTTATTCAAATTATTAAAAGCATGTAACGCTCGATTTAAAATGGAAAATAAAATAAAATAAAATAAAAATATGAAGAAATTCACATGTTTTTAGAAAAATAAAGAGATAATATTATCCCTTTAAAATAAACAATAAAAAATACCATAAAAGGTAAAAATTTTATAATTTATATAAAAATACAAATATATAAAAACATAAAAAAAAAATAAATATTAATCTAAAAAAATATATTATTTTAAAGTTGGTATTTAACCTGTATCCATAGTATAATATATATATAATTTAATGTAGAGTGGTTATTTATTGACAAAATTAATTTAAAAATATTAAATGTGCTAAAGCAACACCCATTAGAATACAAATATATAGGGAATTATTAAAATATATTTAAAAATTATATGCATATATAATACGTATTTAATAATATGTAATATATATATTTTTTTTATGCACTGTGATAATATAACTACAACAACCCTATAATTTTTTAATTGCATACTAGAAAAATACGAATTAAAAAAAATATTAGTTATAATTTAAAGTGTTTTATTTTATTATTTTTCCGGTGCTTAACATGTTTTTTATCGCTTTCTAAAAAATACAATTTGTTCTAAAAAATAAATTATTTAAAAAAATTATATTAATATACTAAAAAATTATTTGAAATGTAATAATAGTTCTCCCCCTTTCAGCTATATTTTTATTTTCTCTTATTACTCGTAATTTTTTTACTATGTGTTAATAATTTTTCTCAAAAGAGAGTTGTAATATATTAAGATTGCTTATATAAATATTTTGAGTTCGATATTTTTTTTATTTCGCATGCATTAATAAAAATAAAAATTTCTTGTAAAAAAGAAATATAAAAAATAAACTGCAACTTTTAGAAAGTCTAAGTTAATATAATACGCATAAAAAGACACAACAAGCAATACAAAAAAAATTAATTAATAAATGGCATAGAATCGGCTTGCATAATTTTGTATATATTTAATAATCCCATTTTCTCATCACCTCAAGAACTTTTTCTTATCTCCATTAATTTCCTCATTTATCATACGGCTCATGTGGTACTAATAAATGAGACCATAATATATTTTTTATTGTATGCCACCTTATTCCACTTCGATGCCCATATTAATGTTGAAAATATTTAAATCGACATTATCTTATAGGGCCAAATCGAAACCTTGAATTTATTTTTCTATATCGATTCCAATATTTGATCGATTGCCCTATAAACCACTAATCACAAATTAACAATAAAATACAAAAAGTGCATAGCTCAATACATTATAATTAAGTTATATTCACACGAAATTCAACTATTGTGATTTTTCCTTTATATATTTTAATAATTTACTTCCTATATATATTTAAAACCGTTCCTTAAACTAATGAATATTATCAAATTATAAAATATAAATATAACTCAGAACCCAGCAATATAATTTTCCTCTATATGTTTCTATATCTTAATACTGTCATTTTCTCATCAATGTAATTTATAATTATTCCGATTGGTTCTTTTCGATGAATACATTTGTAACGCCCTTTTAGGCTTTCTTTTGATCACTCAAATTTATAATCTTTTTCATGGTTTTTCTTTTCATCTTTTTTCGCCATACGGGTGTTAAGTACTAACATAAAAATAAAAATATATAATTATTTGTCTTTTTATGCACTCAACAAATATTTTGTAATGTATATTTTTTAACTTATATTTTTGAATTGTAATATTTACCTTATATGAAATTCCTAAAATAATGGGTATTAAAATTAATGGAACTGCGATATAGGGTAGTTTATTTCCATTATTTATACTTTTGGGGGTTACTGATGGATCTGCTAAACTAACTACGGTGGGCGTAACAATTTCTGAAACTTCATTTGTCGGTTCCTCAACCTTCGATTCTTGTTTACTTTTACAGAAACTTTCACAGCTTTCTCTTCCTTCTGGTGGCTTCAATTCTGGAAGATTCTTATCATTATGGTTTTTTCTAAATTTATCATAATCTTTTTTTAAATTTGACAATACACTACAATATGGATTACAAATTTCTTTCCAGGGAAAACTAATAATACATGAACGATACAAACTAGCACATTTTTTACCACTCTCTTGACATTCGCTGGTCTTTGAAGGGTCACTACATTTATCAATTGTATTACATATTTCTTTAAGTAACGCATAAAGATTGTTCAAATATGAAAAATAAATTTTCATTACATTTTCGTTTTTATCTGTATACTGACGGTGTTCACTAAACCAACTATTATTTTTTATAAGGATGTTATAAATATCATTTATTCCATCTTCTATCTTCGTATTTTGCGTAATTTTATAATTAAACCATAAAATAGCGTATTGAGCAAGTTTATCATCCTCTAACTTTTCCTCATCAATACTCTTAAAATAATATAACAATGCTGTAAAAGCGGATCCGAGCAATTTCCCATCACCATCACAAATTTGATTAGGACAATAAGTTTTGAGTATGTCATCCTTAAAGCTATATCTTTCAGATTTGGAATCGAAGACAACATTTTCATCGGCAAATTTAATTGCTCCACACTACGAATATATTTACGAATTAAAGAAAAGAATGTATTAATATAATTTATAGGCAATTCAGCATATGAATCACATGTGAAGACATATTTTATTTAAAAAGGTATATACCAATTCCTTAGACATTATAATAAAATTTAATTATAAATATTACGCCTAAATAAATATGTGTTACTTGTAAATATATATGTGATTAAAAGGGAATATTAAATTTCTTTATGTCTATTTAGCTAAATTCCCTTAATATGTAATATGTTCAAACATGCTAATCATGTAATAGAATAAATAAACAAATATATAATATTTTTGTTAATATTCAGATTAGTCTATTACACAATTTTTATAACCTTGTAATCGTTTAAATAAAGTATATCTCCTAATTATTATACGTTTTTACATAGACAATAAAAATATATTTTTTTGTTTTTATAATAAATTAATTTAAAAAAATGTATTAGTATAAATATTTAAAGAACCAAAAATAAAATTTTACCCGAATTGTTCAAAACAAGATTGTGTCTCATCATTAGACACCCATAATGCACTTATACAAGTTATTGTTCCTTGTGACATATTGATCTTTAATATTATTTCCAATAAATGAAAAGACGCTTTTTTGTTTAAATTATTATATTTAATAAACAAATCAATATTATGTTTTCTAATTAAATGGTATATTGGGTGCATTTATATTTAATCAATATATATATTATAAGCTCATTTTAAAATGTATAATAACCTTGCTTATTTCCTAACATTCCCTTATATATAAATAGAATTAATCAATAGTTTTGGGTGCATATATTATATAATTTTTAAAATTAAAAAAACATAATATGAAAATTAGGTTAATCGACCTATTACAATTAAAATAGATCATGGAAATTGATTCGTTTTGGGTAATAGTTAGTATATATAAAATGCATATACTATTTTCATCCTTATGACCTATTTAATATATAAATTATCAAGAAATGTATTTAAACATAAAGAAATAAATATAGTTGTTTTGTATAATTTAATTAAATATATTAATTTTTAATTTTATAATTTTGTTCATACTTTGGTTGAAATAATGAATTAATTCGAGAAGCAATATGAGTTACCATTTTAAGTATGCATTTATACTTATAACTCAAAATGTATTTCGTATTGAATATTTTTTAATATCATATTAGTTTATAATGTAAAAACTTTATTTTTAACGAATGTTATGAAATTGTTAATATTATATTGATTAGCAACTTTAAGATCATGACACCATAATAAAGTATACATAGCTAAAAATTGTAATATTTCATACGATCTTTTGTACGTATTCAGTAGCATACTAATCCATTATGATTATTATTATTATTGTTACTGATATATCACTGTATGCTACAATGAGATAATGAATGCACTAAAAGGAATACTTTAAACCAATTAATAATATTCCTTGTTCCATTGTTTCAATGCATAACATTTTAGAGCATATGTATTATTTCGTAATAACAATATATTTAAATTATAAAATTGAGAGTTTGTATATATATGATATCCTAATATATATATTATTAGTTAAAAAAAATTTATTATTATGTGCGTTTTCGATAAAATTAATATTTAATTATATGAAGCTTTCAAAATAAAACAATATTGAAATATTAGTTATTAGTAAAATGTTTTATTATATTGTATGTATAGGCATGTAATAACAACTTTAATTTTATCTATTATATTATTTAAAATTATTAGAACAAAATATGTTATAAACTTTATTAATGTACTCATATTTTATCTTTTAACCATTTTAAAATATAATTTATTTATACCTCAGAATTATAAAACTTAAAAAATATTGTATATATAGTTCAATTTTTATGTATTACAAAAAATGTTAGATGCATAAAACATCTTTTATAGATATCGTTGCATTGTCGATTCTCGATCAATATTCCATGCATATATAGTTTATGGCTATCTATTATATATTATAATATCTTTAATTAACTTTAAAACACGCGTATTAATATTAATATGTATATTCAAAATGAATTTTATTGTAATATAAAGATATATATATTATACTTTATGGAAATACATGCTATGCGACCCCTTTCATATTAATGGATACGGCCATTTTTGGCTGATATTTGGATTTCATTTCGGGATTAAACATACAGAGATGGTACATATATTTAATCAACATTTATAGACAAATAAATATGATCAAACTATAAACAATTTAATTAAAATATAACCATAACCCAAAACATAGTTCCCATAGTACAAAACTTTGACCCAAAATAAGAAAACAATTATATAAATATATATTTAATTACATTTACATAAAAATGGGGAAGAGCAAACACATACTGATATTATTACTATTATTACATAATAAAACATTAAGAGACTTTCTTCTGCAAGCATGCAGCCCTATTTTCCTAAATCGTTTCCTATTATATTTTGTAATAAGATTAGCCAAATAATGAAAAGCCACAACGCTGAACCAAATAAATTTAATATAATATTTCATCTTTCTTAAAACTTATATGTATGCACAAATTTGGTAGCATACTTCAATATATATAGTAGAAAATTGCATCTCTACCAATAAGGGTTACTAAAAAGTGTAAAAAAGAAATAAACAAGCCAGAAAATATGAAAACACAACGAAACATATATTATTATTGCATAGGATGTAGAAGAACAAAATTAATATTTAATTAAAAATTTTAATAACAATATTGATAGTAATATATATTATAACATTGGAAAGAATAATGAAAATAGTAGGAGTCATAACGATCCATTTAATAATTATTATTTGAATTTCGTAGCATTTTATATGTATGCTTATCTTTTTCGATTTTTTTGTTTTAAATATCGCAAAATGTTCGTACTGCATGATGTACCGCATCATCTTCGTTTGATGGACCTACATATTTTGCGGATTCCTTTGTTACACTAGCAGCATTTTGTACTGCTATCGAAGTTCCTACGCCCTTTAACATCTCTATATCGTTGTCACCATCTCCTATAGCTAATGCATCATTTAAACTTATATCGAAATGTTTACATAATGCCTTTACACCTTCAAATTTATTTGTATTATAATGAAACAATTCTACATATGTTTTAACTGGATTAGTTACAGAAATTCGATCAGAAAATTTATCTTGATACATTTTTAATACACTTGGTAAGTTTTGTTCATTTAAGCTAATTAAAATTTTGTATATTTTTGTGTCTTTTAATGTTTCTTCATCAATAATATCAGGTATTATGGGTTCAAGAGTCATATATTGATCAATATATTCATTCATTTCAAATGTATATGTTTTTTCGGAACTATACCAAACCATACGATTAGCTAAATTGTTTTCCTTTGAAAAATTATATATATCCATTATTAATTTTTTATCTATATAATTATCAATTATTATGTCACCATTAGGCCCATATGTGGTACAACCGTTTAAATATATTCCGGGCACTAAACTTAAATTATTTTTTTTAATATCTTCTCCTATTAAATAATTAGCTGTATATATTGGACGACCAGTAGCAATAACTATTTTTATTCCTTTATTTTTTGCCTTTTCTAATGTTTCTAAATTTAATTTGGATACTTTATGATGATCATTTAATAATGTTCCATCTAAATCCGAAAAAACGATTTTTACATTATTTTTTAAATCATTTTTATCGACGGGCTTCCCATTTTTATCTTTTACAACGAGCGCTTCATAATATGATTGATCGTCATATACTGCTTTTCCTACTCCATCGTTTTCGAGTTCTGATAGCAATCGATTCGATTTTGTAATCATAACTCCATTATTATTTTTTTTCTAAAAATATTTAAATTTTTAATATATTTTAAATTAAATTTTATTTTATAATGTAAAACATCAACATATAAAATTTAGCACAACAAACAAATATTTATAAATTTAGCATACAACATTTTACCTCGTTACTGTGTGCTTTGCATAAGCACATTAAAAGAAGAGATAAACTAATTTGTATTAATTTGAAATTCATTTTTCCAGTATATATTTATTTTTTTTAATACCATAAAAAATTTTTTAAATAAAAAAAATTGTCTTTTAATATATAAAATATCTTACAGATTTATTTAATTATATTTGTACCTATGATATTTGGTATTAATTATGTCGATTTATTATATTATAATAGCATCGTTTATTTATATTAATTTGTAATAAAGCTATAAATATATGAAATTTTCATAAAATATGTCGTTAAATATTTAATAATGTAATTTAATTATAATTTTTTTAATTAATATTTTAAAAAAATATATATTATATATTAAAAAAAAAATATTTTTCCAAAAAATTTATGTTGTCGATCTAACAATATATTTTCATTTTTAATTGGAATATATAATTAAATTAACGACATATATCCATAATAAGCATGTAGTATGTCTAATCATTTTGGTAAAGCATTAGAACCTAATAATATCAAAAATAATACTAAATTGAAATAATTCAATTGAGTTTAGCATATATTTTTTTAGCATCATTTTATAATTTTTTGTATTATTATATTTTCATATTATAACTTGAATTGTTTCCTTTTTCTTAATTGTATTTTACCATATTTTTTTTGTATAATTAAACATTCCATTATTTGTAACTATTTTAATAACATTTTCAAATGAAAAAATTTATAATATAATCCTATATATCATATTTTCGATATAATGATAAGAAACTAACTTGTAGAAGCACATCATCTATATTTTTTAATTAATGGTGTATATTTATCATTTAAAACATATTAATGCATTATATATTTATGCAACTAAATATTATTTAATCTTTAATAACAAGAACCATAAATTAATATAATCCTTGTTATTCTTTTATATATATGCTTTTTTATTTTTAAATAAACGATATAATAAATATAATATTATTTAAAAATAGCATAAGCCAAAAATGCTATAAAATATGATCAAATAAAACCCATAAAACAGTGTCCAATAATTCCGAGGTCCTAAAATATGAATATATTTATTTTTATAATTATTGACAATATTTAATAATTAAAAATAATAATAATGAACAAAGGTTATGTTAATTCATTTTTCATTTTTCTGTCTATTTTCATAAATTGTAAACTCAAACAAATTCCAATTAAAATTCCAAATGGTATTCCAGCACCATATGTGCAAACACTTCCAAAATAAATGCTATGTTAAATATTTCCAATTTAAATATAATATTTAGCGCATTTTTAAGCAATTTATCGTATTTTAATTCCTTATTATATCTTCAAAGAATTTCATTATATTCGTTTTCAAAATTGGCATAATCAATATTTAAAGTGCCCGTGTCAATTGCTTAAATTGACTATATTTTCATACCATAAAAGGTATATACTTTTTTATTGTCTTATATTGTGTTTGTTCCACTGGTAGCCCATCATTAACTTATTTTTTTTCTTTGGAATTTTTGATGATTTTATCAAAATCTTGTGAATTAAATTTTTCATTCCCATATTTATGCCTTTTAATTTGAATAACATGTTATTGACTTTACACTTCTTTACACGCTTATCTAGAACATTTTAAATACATTTTATTCCTTCGTCATTACAAGCATCTACAAGATTCAAATTTGATTCATAAAAATTATTTAAATAAAATTGATTGTCCACATCTGCTAATGTCCTATTATTTATTAATTTTTTGCATTTTCTATAGAATTAATTTATCTGTCATTGCAATAAATTTAATTTTATTCATAAAAGTATTTATGAATGTAAATATTATATTATTTATTTTTTAAAATATATATTAATTCTTCTATAAAGGATACACCATTTTTATATTTACATAATGAGTTCTTAAATGTTGCAAAGTAATACGTATAAAGTTAATTATTGTTGTGCAATATTACAAAAAAGAGAACAAACTTCTATGTTGTTGTTTACAAACAATGATACACAAAATACATTAATAAATAAATACACAGTGTCGTGCTCAAATTTTATATAAAATAATAAAACAAGCACAAACATAAGTTATAAGGCATAATATATATTACATATGCATACAAAATATAAAACAATACGCACACAAATAATAAATACTATGATTATAGCAAATGAATCAATCGTATTTCAATTATTAATTATTTTCGGAATATTTTCCGCAAATTATATACAACAAATAAATACATCAAAATACTTTCCATGTAAGTAAATACATAAGTTTTATATTAACAATTTATAATAAACAAATTTTATTTATTTTAACATGTATATAATCGGCCATAAACTTAAAATCTTAACACATAAATATAGAAATGGATAGCTTAATCACATTCCTAACAACCAAAACAATCACAACAACAACAATCACGACAACAACAATCACCCCAAAGAGCATCATCTCCATATAATTCATTATACTGTTTAAGAGGTGGATAAGGGTTATTATTGTTACTATTTAATTGGGCTTTGTCTTTAAACTCTATATCATTTTTTTTGCTACTTCTCTTTATTTGCTTGATAGCACGAATGATCCTACTTCTTAATCCAGATGTCTTAGATCGATCATGCTAGAAATAAATATAATAATATATATGCGTTAATATACACATCATGTAAATACCCAAAATTATATAATTTTCTATATACTAGTTTATATTTTGTTTTGGCAACTTACTTTCTGTTCCGAGCAATGTATTGATACAGCCAAAAGGGCATACACGGCGATATAAATTAAACTAAATATCCTTTTATTCATTTTTTATTAATATAAAATGTTTTTTGAAGCATACGATTTAAATAATATATATGATTTATTTTTTTTCGATGCCCTTTTTATCTATTATTGTTGTAAAACAATAATGCTATTATTTAATATTACAATTTGTTTAATTTTAAATTATATAAAAAATTATTAAATATTTATAAAGTATATTATAATAAAATTGTATGATACTCCTATTTTGAAGCATCCACAAATTTATAATCCCACAATTATAAGTTAACAAAATTTTATATTTTATTTTTACTTTAATATAAATAATAAAAATAAATAATATGTTTTAAACGCATAAAAATGTATATATTTGTTCGTGAATATTTTTGTTTATTTGAGATATTATATTAAATATAACAAAATTGTTTTTAACATTTAAAATATAAATAAATTATTCCCCAATTTGTGTACACACAGAATTATATAAATATATAATAACTGCTATCATCAACGATGTAGTATGCAACTTCTGAATTTTTTATATTTATTTTTTTTGTTCAAATAACAACACATTTTCGTACAAAATGTATTATTTTAATTATAAACAAATAAATTTGTGTAACGAATTCAACCTATAATATATTTTTACATATTTTTATATAAATAAGTCTTTAATATATTTTAAAAGCTCATTTAATGACATATTTGATACTTTATAAACTTATATTTTTCTATTGTCATTTATTTGCATCTAAATGGATTCTTATTTGTTATACTTCTCAAGTGTTTATTATTATTTAATAATATTCTATATCTTTTGTAAAAATAGGGTAAATAAGCCTTAATAGGACCCCTACATACTAAATCCCAATTATTTATACTAATAAATGCAATGTTATACTTAACATTAACCCATATATGGGTTCGACAAACACAACCTTAACCCTCGTTCACAACATAACTATTATACAAAAATACAATAAATATACATGTATAACTTTATATATTATTGATTATATTATTTAAATATTCTAATAAACATAAAAATTATTTATCTCCAATAGACAGATTCTTAACATATATCATTCATTATTCTATTCCTGGAATAATCACAATTCTTCAAATCTTATATTAGTGGTTAATTTTCTTCTTTATTTTTTTATCTTTTCTCTTAACTGTTTCCTTTGAAGTCGTTTATCAAATCCAAACAACGAATACTAATATAAATGTTAAGAAGCATATGGTATTTGTTAAAGTTTGCATGTATTTAATGAAAACAGTTTTAAATTCCTTATTATTTACCTTATAAGCAATTCCCAAGAAAACGGATATTGCAAATGCCAAAAAAACTGGAATTAATTTTCTTCCTATCGACGAACTTGATGATGTAACATCAGAATCTTGTACATAACTTTGTGTTATTTTCATCGATGGAAAGGATTGAAAATTGTTACATTTCTTTCTTAATCTATCATAATCATTAAATAAAGTAGACAATATTTTTTTATATGATACGCCTTTAGTATCATAATTTTCATTAAGTTTTTCATATTCATCAACAAACTTTTGGGAATCTTCCAAATAGCTTGCGCAATTTGACTTGTTTGCATCAATTTTAGTTTGCATGTCACATAATGATTTTAATGAGGCATAAAATTTAGACATGTCTTTGATATCCATATTCATCATATCTTGTTTTTTTTCTATAAAATCCATATAAGCATTATAACCTTCGATATCAGTTGTTTCCTTAATATCCTTTATATATGTATTATGAAAATCATCTAGATTGCTGACCCCATATTCCGGATATTGATTTAGTTTATGATTTAACCATAAAATAGCGTATTCAGCAATTTTATCATCTTCTAAATCATCACCATCAGCGACACTAATATTTTTAAAATAATTAAGCACAGCTATAATAGCAGAGTTAGTTATTTTAATATAAGAATCGCATTCTTCCTTTTTCCCAGTATCGTTAGTAGTGCAACATTCTTTGATTGTCTCATTATTACCAATAAATAATATTGAATTGTTCACATTCACAGAAGTGATTGTATCGATCACGTTAATTAATCCACACTACGAAGATATTTTACGAATTAAACAAAAAAAATGTACTAATATAAATGCCACTAAAATGAAAATTAATATAATTTATAAATGATCTAGCATATGAATCACATGCGAAGAGCATATTTTATTTAAAAAAATTATATACCAGGTTATTCATTGTAATGGACTTCTGTTATAATTTGGAAATTATGTTAATGATAATATTCATATATATTGCATAAAATATATGTTGTATTTACTTAAGCTGTTTACATAGCAATTGTCTTTCGTTAAACATATTATACTTATTTTATGGCAATTATCTAAATTACCTTAAATAGGGGTTATTTATACACTTTTGCCATATGCATATATGATGCATCTTACACAAAAAATACTATTATTACTACAATCCTTAAAAGTACATAAATAGTTATTTAATAGGATAGATTAAATATTTATATACCTGTTTCTTATAATATAATCTTTTCTAAGATTATAACATTTACAAATTAAGTTGCATGCTTCATTTTCTATGCAAATTACATAAATTTATATTATTTATATTTAATATAGATAAATTTGTGTTCCATTTTAATGAGAACAATAACTTTATTTTTATTATGATATACTTCAATTTAGAAATATACCTTATTGGGTTATTTTATAATATATTTTGAGCACCTTTTCTACAGTTTAAAACGGCAATTAGCACTTAAAACGCATCTATTGAGCTATTTATAAGATTAAATAAGTCCTTGTATGCATATTATTTTTAAATAATACGTAGTAAATATTAAATCTATAGCACTAATAGCTATTGATGCAAATTTTTAAGTATAATTAGGCTGTTATATTGCACTTTAAGAGGAGAAATATAAGATGCATTTGCTCTCTTAATATATAAATATTCGATAAATATTATGCATTACCCATTTTATCTTATATATTCTATTGTTATAGTTATCAATGTATATGCATTCAAGTAGTTTATTAAAAATTCAATATCTATTGATCCTATGATGAAACAGTGCATTTGTGATAAAAAATATTATAACTCACAAGCACTAATAATATAATACATGCTAATATGGAATAATAAAAGACATTTAACATTAATTGGGTTTTTAACCTTTTTTTATTATCCAAATTTTTAGAATATAAAATTGTATCTTTAACAAATTATATAACACTGGTACCTTTATAATGCACTATTGTATGCCATTGATTTAATATTCATTCAACAAGCATATATTTATATATTTCTTTTAGAAAATGCCATTATATTTTTACATAATGTTTACTGAATATTTATAGAAAACAGTTGTATTTAACATATAGCGGGAATTTAGAGGTGCATTTTTTAAAAATATTACTATTAATTTTTACAATATAAAATATTTTAATATTCGTTAATAGTAAAGTATTTTATTATATTATATGTATAGGTATATAATAACGATATTCTATCTATAATATTATTTGTAATTACTAGAAAATTATTAGAATAAAACATGATATGAAATTTTATTAATATGCTTTATTTGTTTTTTAACTATTTTAAAATTTAATTTATATATACCTTAAAATTGTAAAACATGGACAATTTTTATTGTATTATTAAACATGTTAGATGCATAAAACATCTTTTATAGATAACGTTGTATTGTTGTATTTCGATCGATATGTTATGAATCTTATTTTATTATTACCTATTATATATTGGTAATATGCTTAATTAATATTAAAAATGTAATCATTAGCCTGAAGGTACATTATAATGCAGATAAATGCTCCAAATTAATCGAATTAGATATTATAACTTCATATATAAGATTATTATATTGTTCGGTTACAAACTGCAATTTAAATTAAAATAATAATGACACAAATAATATGTTTTACTAAATAAAATGCTTCATCAAATAAGGAAGCATATTGCGTTATTCATGATTCAGTTAACTATGGGTGAACACATCTTATATAATATGGGTTCTTATATATAGTTAGCCCCAAATTAGCAAAAAAGTGTGAAGTTATAATATTGCCATATTTAATATATATGAACGAATTATATGAAAGTATTATAACATATGGAAAATATGTTGTGCATCCCCTTTCATATTAGTGCTTATCACCTTTTTTATTTACAAATATAGACACCATCTCGAGATTAAACATACTAGGATGGTACATATATTTAATCAACATTTGCAGATAAAAACATTATCAAATTATGAATAAATTAATAAAAATATAGCACTAATCCAAAACATAAATCCCATAGAACAAAACGATAGCCCATAGTATAGAACCCTGACCCACAATACGAGTTTCCCAAAATGCAGCTCTAAACATGAACTCTATTTTTTAGGGTTTATAATATATCGACCAATACTAAATAATAAAATGTATTAAACACATTTATTATTTTACGTCTTGATAGTTTAAAATATTACGAACAATATCCCATAAAAATAATATATTATATGCATTTTGAGAATATTTAAAAATATAGATTCAATTTTTTTTTTGCTATTTTGGATCGTTTTTAATTTAACTTATGCTAAATATAATAGAATATATATTCACCCGATTGTGATAATAATCTAAATTATAAACACATAAAATGAAATTTTTCACTTTTTAGATCTGTTCGTGAAGATTACGGTTAAAATTATATTATAAATTTTAGCAATATGCTATTAATTGCAGAGAATATTTTTTAGGTAAATAAAAAAATGTAAATATTTTTATATTTTTTCTTATAATGCATATTAATTCCATAAATCATTAGCAGTTGTAAAGTATTATATATATTAATAATATTTCTTTCTAGGGAGTGATTATATTTTACAGTTGTTATAATTAAAAAAATGTATTAATAATAATATATATAACTTTTTTTTTATTTATACTAAATTAAATATATTTGTTATTATATCGAAATAAAAATAAAAAAAATTTGGGGTTGTCGTTTTTTTTCGTTTCTTTTATAATATGCTATACATATTGCATTTGATCATTAATATTTTTTAAGTAAAAGTATTATATAAATCATTATTTATTAAAAAAAATAATACATAAAAATTGTATATTTTAAATGTATATTTTTTATAAGACCAAATTCGAACTGTTAAATTAAAAAAATTAAATAAAACCAAAAATATAATACCGAAAAGCAAAAAATATATAATAATTCGTATTATTTTATTATATCAATAGCAGTTTCATCTGATTGTATGAAATGCTAGAAAAAACTCCGAAATAAGATAAAGAACTATAATTATACATCTTTTTCCATTTCTTATACTATTATTATAATACAAATGCAATTCTATTCATATTTTTTGATACTGATGTAATATGATGTAGAGTTTGCATATATAAATTTATATACCACAATAATACGATTAGTATGATATATTTTTTGTGTTAATCATCTATATACATATATTTGAAAAATAAAATTTTAATTAATATAGCATACATTTTTGCTATAAAATAATATATATTTGTTTAGTTGTATCATGGATTATTATATTCCATAATAATGGTGATGGAAGGAGTTGAATTGAATAATACTGAATTAAGAAATACAAAATCCAATTTAGATGGAAATCCTAATATAGGTTTGTTACGTAATAAAAATGGTTTGCTTTTAAAAACATACGCGTGGATCGTTAAAAATTCTATAGGGAATGTGTTGTTAATACATGGATTAAAAGCTCATACTCGATTAACTTTTATGAAAATCAATTTAAAAATGCCAAATAACAATGAAGGTGTAATAGTAGACAGTGATAATTATTATATTTACAAAGATAGTTGGATTGAAAAATTTAATCAAAATGGTTATTCAGTATATGCACTAGATTTGCAAGGACATGGCGAATCACAGGCATGGAAAAATGTAAGAGGCGATTTTAGTTCTTTCGACGATCTAGTTGATGATGTAATACAATATATAAATCAAATTCAAGATGAATCTCATAATATAGTGGCATCTAAAAAAAAAAAACTTCCTATGTATCTTGTTGGGTATTCGATGGGAGGAACTATTGCTTTAAGAACCTTACAAGTATTAAATGAAGAAAAAGAAGATAGAATTAAGGCGAGGAATTCAAGTAACTATAAAAATAGTAACACCATTTTAGATAACTCTACTAATGCTAATCAAATTGATAATAATATGACTAATTCTAATGATTATGGTTCCGATAAGCCCGATGCTAATGGTAATCATATAGGACGCTATAATTATTTAGATAAATTAAATATTAAAGGTTGCGTATCTTTATCTGGCATGATGATATTAAAAACAACATGGAATGCTGGAAACAATGCAATGAAGTATTTGTATTTACCTGTAGCAAGTTTCCTGTCTAGTATCACGCCTAATGCAATGCTTCCGTCTGATCCAGATTATAAACAGTTCGAATATATTAATAATACATATAAATATGATAAATTTAGATGTCCTGAAGAGACAAAATTTATATATATATATGAACTTATAAAAGCATCGGTCACAGTGAATTGCCATATTAATTATATGCCAAAAGATATTCCTTTATTATTTGTACATTCAAAAGATGATAGTGTTTGTTATTATGAAGGGACTATTTCGTTTCACAATAAAGCAAAAGTTAAAAAAAAAGATTTACATATTGTTGATGATATGGATCATGCTATAACGGGAGCGCCAGGAAATGAAGAAATTTTAAAAAAAGTTATTAATTGGATTTCTGATTTAAGAATGAATGATGAAGACGAAAAATAAAATGAAATATAAAATGTGCTTTAATAATGCTTTATTGATTATTTTTTTGTATTTTTATAAACATAAGTGTAACTTTTTCAATTATTTTTTTAAGTACAAACTAGAAAAGATAATAATAAATATATTATATCTTTTTACATTATATGCATTTTCTTTGTTATTTCAAATTGTTTTTTTAAATTAAACTTGTATATAATGATTTTAGTTGCAGTTTGAAGGTATATTTATATAATGTTCATTTGTGAATTTATACGAATTAATATTAATTATGTAATAACTTTACTTTTAATTAGCTTTCATGTTCTTATAATTAATAAATCTTAATTAAAATAATAACCATTTACTATTTACTTGTTTCTTTATATGTAAGACAATTTTAAGGACGAAAAAACAAAGAATCAAATTTAGTATTAGAACATCCTTTTTAAAATAAAATATTGTTGAAGCAATTTAAATTGATAAGTACTATTACGTAAATTGTGGAAAACATTATTCAGGTGTATATATATGTTTTTTTATAATAATATTGCTTAATGAATATATGTATTTCATAAGGAAAATAAACAACCAATTTCTTAAATTAATAACATTACTATTTTACATATCAAATATATTATTTCTATTAAAATCATATAGAATATTCATATTTTCAAGTATACCTCGTATAGAAAATGTATTCTATATTTTTTGTAAAAATAGGATGGTTGTCCTTATATTGGTTCCCATACAACACCCCCTAATTATTTATACTAATAAATGGGAAGCAATTTATTATTGCTTGAATTTTATATTGCATTTTAAATACATGTTCACATATTTATAGACATAAAATAAAAGTTAACTAAATTTATTATTCTATGGAATCGTGCTTTCTTTTATAAACAAAAAAAATCAACAAGAAAAATCAATTAATAAATGGTACAAGATCGGCCTGCATAAGTTTGTATACATTTAATAACCTAATAAAATGTTTACTAGCTCAAATAAAATTAATTATTATTTTCCTGCTCGATAAAATTAATATTCAATTATATGAGACTTTACAATAAAACAATATTCAATATTATTGGTAGAATATTTTACTAGCTTATATGTATAAGCATATAATAATAACGATATTCTACCTATCATATTATTTATAATTGTTAAAACAAAATGTGATATAAATTTTATTAATATGCTTATATTTTGTTTTGTAACCATTTTAAAATTTAATTTATATATACCTTAAAATTGTAAAACTTGGACAATTTTTATTGTATCATTAAAAATGTTAGATGCACAATAATATTTTATAGGCAATGTTGTATTGTTGATTCTTGATCAATATTCCATGCATCTATGTTTTATAATTATCCATTATATAATGGAAAATCCTTAATTATTATTAAAAACATACACATTATCCTAAGGTATATTATAATGCAGGTAATTGCTCCAAATGAATCATCTTACAATTAATGCCCAATCTCATATATAATCTATTATTACTGTTAAATTGGTATAATATAATTTAAATTAAAATGATTGAACACAAATTATAAGTTTTACTAAATAAAATGCTTCATCAAATAAAGAAACATATTATGTTATTCATGATTCGGTTAACTATGGATGAACACATCTTATATAATATGGGTTTATATATAGTTAGCCAAAAATTAGCAAAAAAATGCAAAGTTATAATGTTGCCAAATTTAATATATATGAACGAATTATATAGAAGCATTATAACGCATGAAAAACGTTATTCACTCCCTTTTGAGGAGCATATTTAGACATCATCTCGAGATCAAACACACGTAGATGGTACATATATTTAATCAGCATTTGCAGACAAAAACATTATCAAATTATAAACAAATTAATAAAAATATAGCCCAAACAATAACCCATATGCAAATGCATGATTCGTAAAGGATGAACACCTCGCACCAAGAATATTAAAATTAAAAACTAAATTAATTTTGTGTATGTATATATATTTCTTGATTTTGCAACTATATGTTTCATTGTTTTATTCTTATGTTTTATTTATTTGTATTTTTTTAAATTTATATATTCTTTGTTTTACCATTAAAAGGAAATTTATAATTTGTATTCATTTATAAAAAAGCATGGGTGTCAATATTGCTGCCGATAAATAATTTTTATAAGATTAAAAATTTTGCTAGAAAATTTTTATTTAATAAAATTCAGTTAAAATTAGTGAAAAAAATTACAGAAAGCACGATTTAACATCATATATATTTTATCATACTACTATTATTGTGAGGTAAAATATATGGCTATTATAGTAATATTAGTAATAATAAAATTAATCCATTCCTCAGATGAAATTAATTATTTTAATATTTAAAAATGTAAAGACATGCTTTATACCCAAAACAAATGAAAAAATAGCAAAACAGTTATTTTAATACAATTATATATACTTACATTAATAATTATTTCGAAAAAAAAAAATATTTTTATATCATGTTCATACTTTTATATTTTTATTTTAAATGATGGTTTTTCTATTAGATAAAAACAACATATTTTTTCTATTATATATAAATATAAGCATATATGTAATTTCATACGTAATGGATTTTTTATAAATTTTAAATTGAGTTTAATAAATTATAAAAATATAAAACCTGCATATTCATAATTCTGTATATTAAAAATATCATTTATATAATTAAAGTTATTTATTTTTATATATTATAATATTTTTTGTATTCATTATATATGAAAGGTTCTGTTGTTGAAGTTGTCATGTTATTGAATTTTTCAAATAAAAAAATATTAAACTTATAAATTTTATAAAAGCTACATTATACCGTTTAAATAATAATTTGTATTTTTTTAAAATAAATATTTGTTTTTTTTTACTTTATTGGAGAAATTATTTGCTTCAATTTTAATCATATTTTGTGCAAGTTTTCTCGTTTTTAATTTTTAATTAATAAAATACTAATATATTTTTTAATACTTTGTTTGTAAAGTTCAAAAATGAATAAATTTTATATTCAAATTGTTTTATTATTTTTAAGCGTCTCAGTATATTTGAATAATAAAGCCCTTGCAACTGAGCCCGCTCCAGAAAATGCTACAAAAACCAAATCAAAAAATAGTTATCCTACGTAAGAAATGCATCAATATATATTACATATTTCATTATGAAAATATTAAATATGTTCCTATGCAACACCTTTATTTTTGTACGCATAAAAAATATGTTCATTTTTATCAATGATAGTTCAGAAGAAATATATGAAAACAACAAGCACTTATTATGTGCAAATCCCGAAGAAGCACTAGAAGTGGACGAACTAATGGAGGAAGCTGTAACGCATTTAGAAAAGCATGCTACAAGTAAAGATGATTATAAAAATCTGATGGGAAATCCTTATTGTAATTTGGATGTTTATGAAAAAAAATATCACGACGATACAATAGTTCTCAAATTTCATTATATACTCCATGATCCCAATAAGGTATCAATTAATAAATAACATTAAAAGTCATAAACCAAATTAAAATTAAAAAATTATTATAACTTATATACAAACATTTTTTTTTGTTTCCATTAGTATAATGAAACAATAGACGAGTTTTGGGATCCCGATTGTATCAATTTTCTCGATCATCCACATACTCAAAGTATACAAAACATAAATAATTAGTCAAATTAGCATATTATTGTTACTATTTATTGTTTCCAATATATTCAAATTCATGATATTTTAACTTGATCAATGCAATTTTATAACATTGTTTTTTAGGAAAAATCATCCGTGTGTACAGTCCAAATTTAATACTGATACAACAGCGCTACAAACGTTCGCGTTCTGACCGTCAGAAATATTTTTATGCTTTAGTCAGAAAAACTCAAGTATGCAAACCTGTCTTCTTCTGTTTTATTATAAATCGTGCTTCTCATATTATGACATGAAATTTATTAAATACACCTTTATTAATTTTGTAGATATCCGAAGAAAAAGCTATAATTGTCATGACTTCAGCAAATATAATTGATCACCACCCTTCCAAGAAATCCTATAAAAACACAATAATAGAAAGCGCAAATTCATTCACAACTGAAGTTGATTCTGAAGATGATATTAGAAAAGGAAAAATAAAGAAAACGTTTGTTAACATAGCTGGATACCTTATTGAAAAAAATGACAATCAGGTTGATATCACCCGTATCGAATCTGTAAGCAATATACAAATTTTAATAACATGATACTTCTCAACAACTGTTTAAATAAATGCACATATTTATAATATATACTATAGTTTGCTAAAAATTTAAACATTTTATATATTCATCCATTTATGTTTTTTTTCTTAGATTGATGAAAATGGTTCCAATTAACAAAAATGCATTATTGAAAAGGCTTTAGATTATTTTTTCATTCACCCATATTTTCAGCACCATAATGTTAGAAGATTTATGTTAATAAACCATGTATAATGGCTGCTTTAAGTTGCCATCATAGAATGTTTTTTTGCTTTAAGAATGTTTTCTTTGTATATAACTTTTTTTGTCTTTTAATATTAGGATAAATTTATATGTGTTAATTTTGTGAATACTACAAATATAACCGCTATTATTTATGAACATATTTTGTTTATGATATTTCTTTCATATTAATGCGTATGTAGCTTAGGGCTACATATTTAGGCATCATCCCGAGATTAAACATACTAAGATGGTACATATATTTAATCGCCATTTGCAGACAAAACATTATCAAATTATAAACAAATTAATAAAAATATAGCCCAAACAATAACCCATATGCAAATGCATGATTCGTAAAGCATGAACACCGCGGTATCAAGAATATTATAATTAAAAACTAAATTAATTTTGTGTGTGTATATGTATTTCTTTATTTTACAACCATATGTTTCATTTTTTTTTATTTTATTTATTTGTATTTTTTTTATTTTATATATACTTTGTTTTATTATTAAAATAGAATTTATAATTTGTATTAATTTATAAAAAAACGTGGGCGTCAATATTACTACCAATAAATAATTTTATAAAATTAGCAATTTGTTAAAAAATTTTATTTAGTAAAATGTGTATTAAAAGTGATGAAAAATCACAGAATGGTTGATTCTCATAATGTAAATTTTATCAAGCTATTGTTAAAAAGCAACACAACTATTTTTATATAATAACTATTACAATTTGTATTTCTAGCATGGCTATTTATTCATTAATATAGTTGTTTGCGTATATTATAACAAACATCGTCAAATATTACATTAAAACATTATATATTTTTTATACAATTATCCTACATTTATATTTCATTATCAACTTTCTATTAGCTAAATAAATATTGGTGTAATATAATATACGTTTTTTTCTATCCAACCATAAATTACATAATAGTACACAATTAAATTTCACTTTTATTTTTAAGTTATGAACTATAAAAATAAAAAACTTGGATACCTATAATGTAACGCATCAATCATGTTATATATAATTAAAGAATTTTTTTAATATATAATATTTATTAAAGTTGCAATAATTGTTGTTCCCATATATTGAAACGGTTTAAATAAAAAAAAATAATTTATACATTCTTTTAAAAAATACGTTTACTTTAATTTTTATATTCTATTATATAAATATCAATAATAATAATTAAATAGTTATCATTTAAAGATTACGGAACTTAATAATGTAGAGAATACAAGGCTGACATCAATTTCTCTATTCTATATATATTTACTAGTATATATAATATTATTTTAAAAAATAATTAAATTTAAAAATCTGAAATTGACGAAATAAATAAATTAAAAAAATTATTTATATTTATTTAAATAAATATTAAATTTTAGAATCTGTTTGAAATCAAGTACTTCGATTTAACATACTTATAAACCTTTATATTTATTAATTTTCAATTTCTAAAAAATATATTAATATTTTTTAATATTTTATTTATTATTTTCAAAAATGAATAAAGGATATATTAAGGTTGTTTTGGCGCTTTTAAGTGTCGCAGGCTATATGCAAAATTTAGTATTTGCAATTGATTCTATTTCAAACACCAATTCGTAAGAAAATGATTACAACATATATCGAATATGTATATACTGTTTATTATGAGAATTATATATTTTTTGTGAATGTTGTATATGCATAACAATTGTAAAATAAAAATAATTTATTATAAATATATGCTTTTTTTAAGTTAAGCAAATAAATTTAAAAATATATTTCCTTCTCCATTTGTAGTTCAAATGAAAACGGTAAACAACAATCACCTATCAACCCTGAAGAAGCTAAACAAGCAGCAGATGTTGCGGCCGATGCTTTAAATATTGCACGAAAAAATATCGAGAATATAAATGATTACAAACCATACCCTGTAGATAATGAAGAAGAAGTTACATATTTTAAGGAAGTAAACAAGGTTTACGTTGGAATTATTAATGTTACAATTCCCAACCCCGATAGTGTACGAATTATCAAACTATAATTTTTAATCCATGAAATTGTTTTAAAATAAAAAAATATAATTGTTAATATATAAATATGTTTTTTTTGTTATTATTAGTATGTCGGTATAATAAACATGTTATGGGATGTCAATGGCGAAAGGTCCTTCGATAATGCATTCATTAAAGGTATATAATTAATTTATTTATTTAATGATGTTATTAATTTTTATGATGTATCTCTTGTTTTGTTATTACCAATGCTTAATTTGCTACTTAATATCTTGCATTTTGTTCAATTTAATCATGCTTTAATTTGCATTTATACAAAATTGCAATTTTTTAGGAAACGTTTCTAAAGTATACAATGAAAATTTAGTAATTAGACAACAACGTTACAAAAACTATTTATGGGGTAAACATTATAATGTAGTAGCCAATAAAATTGAAGTAAGGATATTTTTCTTTCCCTTCATCTTTCTATATATACTTTTTTTCATATTATTATATCCTAATTTATGAAAACATAATTTTATTAATTTATAGGTATCAAAAGACGAAACTGCAATAGTTTTGGCTTCATCAGATATGAAAGATCATGCTAAAGGGGATTATAGACCATATATAAATCCTCTCGTAAAAAGTGCAAACTCATTCAAACCTGAAATTGACTCTGAAGACGTTGTTATAAATGGAGTTTCAATAAGAATGTATGCTCACTTAGTAGCATTTTTCATTAAAAAGGAAGCGAATTGCGTTAAAATTACCCATATTGCCTCTGTAAGAAATATAAAAATTTTAGTAAAACTATTTTATTTCACCATTATCAAACATATTTACTTTCTATATAAATGCCATATTTATAATATGCCCATTCATTCACAGTAAAAGTGGAACATTTTATATATTTATTAATTTTTTTTTTCTCAGTATGAACATATGGATCCTATGAATTCCGACGGACCATCTATTATAAAATTGACAGCCGCCAAACTTATAAATATTATCAAACTAAAAAATATTTTTAAAAAAAAATAAACGTATTCCCAATTTAATTTTAATACATATATTCATTAAATAAACTTATTTTCATCGGGTTTTCTTATTTTAAATTATTGTTACATAACACCATTTTGATTTTAAATAGTGTTTGATACAAATATAAAAATGAGTTGTAAGACAGAATATACATTAAATATGCACAATCATGTATTTTATAAATATACATATAAAATGTAAACTTGCATATATAATATAAACTTATACTCATATAAATAATAAATACTATGATTATACCAAATAAATCAATCATATTTCAATTATTAATTATTTTTCGGAATATTCTTTCATAAATTATATGCAATAATGTAAATAAGCCAAAATAGTTTCCATGCATGCAAATATATTAATCTTCTATAACAATTTATAATAAATAAATTGTATTTATTTTAACATTTATATAGTCAGCCATAAACTTAAAATATTAATACATAAATATAGAAATGGAAAGCCTAATCAGCATTCTTATCACCACAACAACCCCAACATTTACTGACCGTTACTTTACCTGCGTAACGATAATAATCATATTTATGATTTTTATTATTGTTGTTATTTAATTGGATTTCGCATTTAGATTCGATACCATTTTTTTTGTTGCTTTTCTTTATTTGTTTGATAGCACGAATGATTCTACTTCTTAAGCCAGATTCCTTAGATCGATCATGCTATAAATAAACATAATAATATATATATGCGTCACATCATGTAAATACCCAATATTATATAATTTTCTATATATTATTTTTATTTTATTTTGAAAACTTACTTTCTGTTCAGAGCAATGTATTGATACAACCAAAAGGGCATATAAAACGATACAAACTAAGCTAAATATCCTTTTATTCATTTTTTTATTAATAAAAAGAGTTTTTCGAATCAGATGCTTTAAATAATATATATGATGTATTTTGGGGGGTTTCCTTTTTATATATTATTCTTGTAAAACAATAATGCTATTATTTAATATTACAAATTGTTTAATTTTAATTTATATAAACAAGTTATGTGGTATTTATGGCAATATATTATAATAAAATTATATGTTGCTTCTATTTTAAATCGTCCACAAATTTATGATCCTGCGATTATGACAAAATTATATATTTTACTTTTACTTTAATATAAATAATAAAAATAAATAATATATTTAAATACATAAAAATATATATTTGTTTGCGAATATTTTTGTTTATTTGAGCCATTATATTAAATATAACAAATTTATTTTTAATTTTTTAAATATAAATAAATTATTCATTAATTTACATGCATACAGAATTATATAAATATATAATAACTGCTATCAACAAAGATGCAATATGCAACTGCTAAAATTTTTATATTTATGTTTTTTTCAAATACAATCCCATTTTTGTACATAATACATTATTTTAATCATAAAAAAATAAGTTTATGTAAAAAAATAAGCTTAAAATAATTTTTTTGCATATTTTTATAAAATAAGTCTTTAGTGTAACTTAAAGGCTCATTTAATAACATGTTTGATACTTTATAAACATATATTTTTTATTTTGTATGTCTACATGCAAATTAATATATATTAATTATCGTAATAAAATATTAGATTCAAAAATATGAAAAACAATTATTAAAAATTATTATTTGCATCTAAATGCATTCTTATTTGTTATACTTCTCGAGTGTTTAATATTATTTAATAATATTCTATATTTTTTTATAAAAATAGGTAAATGAGCCTTGACATGGCTCCCATATACTAAACCATAATTATTTATACTAATAAATGCAATATGGTTTATTTATTATTGTTTGAACTTTATATTGTCTTTTAAATACGAAGCCTTATTTTTTTAACCCCAAAATAAAACTTGTTAAACTTATCATATAAATAATGTCTTTTCTTTTATAAACAACAAAAATAAATTAATAAATGGACGAAATATGCCTACATAACATTCTATATATTAATTTATTCCATTTTCTTATCAACTAAATTTACAAACCTTTTCATGTTTTTTCTTTCCATTTTTCCTCTACTTTTTCATAATATATATTAAATTATTTAAATCAACGTTATCTTATAAAATCAAATCGATGCTTTAGATTCATCTTTCTATGTCGATTTCAATATTTGATAAATTTGCCCATAATGCAATTAACCATAAATTACCAGTAAATACAAAAAATACATAGTTCAACATATTTGCCATTAAGTTATATTAAAACAAAATGCAATTATTATAATTTGTTCTATACATATTTAAAACAATTCGTTAAACTAATAAATGTTATCAAATTATTAAAAATCATACAAAATTAAACGCAAATGTTACATAACCCTAACCCATATATGGGTTCGACAAACACAACCTTAACCCTCGTTCACAACATAACCACTATACAAAAATACAATAAATATACATGCATAACTTTATATTTTATTGATTATATTATTTAAATATTCTTATAAACCCAAAAATTATTTATCTCCAATAGACAGTTTCTTAAAGCATATCAATTATTATTACTGTTCCTGGAATAATCGCTAATCTTCGAATCATATATAATCATTCATTTTCGTCTTTATTTTTTTTACTTTTTCTCTTAAATATTGTTTATGGAGCCGTTTATCAAATCCAAATAATGAATACTAATATAAAATGTTAAGAAGCATATTATGTTTGTTAAAGTTTGCATATATTTAATGAAAACAATTTTTAAATATTACATTTTTAAACTCCTTATTATTTACCTTATAAGCAATTCCCAAGAAAATTGGTATTGCAACAAATATAAATGTAACTGAAATTATTGCACTTTTTGTTGATGAGCTTTGTGAATAAGCTGAAAGAGGTGGAAAATCAACACATACAGCACCACGTTTCTTTATAAAATTATCATAATCATTTGATAAAGTAGACAATACTTGATAATAGAGGCTATCTTTAGTAATATCAGAAGCATTATTAAGTTCATTATATTTTTTAACAAATTCTTTAGCTTTCACTAAATATGTCGAGCAAACTGGATCGTCTTCATTAAATTCATTATACACATTACATAAAGATTTAAATGCATCATAAAACATAGATATATTTTTAATATCATTATTCATCAAATATAGTTTACTATTTATAAGATCCTTATAAATCTTATAAGCATTAGTATCTTTTATAGAATTAATATAATTCATATCATAATTTATACATTTATTATTAAATTTTGTTACATTGCCGGTTTTGTCATCATCCTTTAATCTTAACATATAAATTAGCCATGTCATAATGTAGTGGATGATGTCGGTATTAATTTTTTCCTTAATCGATGACGAAGAAGAATCCCACATAATTTTTTTAAATAACCAAAAACATACAGCATTAATTTTATCGAAATCGGTATTACACTTATTATCAGTGAACAATGCTTCACAATATCCATCATCACTAAATTTATAGTTTCCTCCATCCAATTGATCGGGAAAATCCGTCCATACACTGATGAAACTTCTACACTAAAAAAACATTTAAAAACATTAATAAATATGCATATTATTGAAAATTTTATTAAAATAAAGTTTAAAGGTATTTATATACAATACAATACCAAAAAATATAGAGGGAATTATTTTTGTTAAAAAGCATATATACCATATCTTCAGTCATTATAATGAAATTTTATTCTTGATTTGTAAAATGAATAGAATCATGCTGTTTTTATATACACTGCATATAATATGCAAGACAATTACTTTAACCCTATATATAGCAACTATCTGTAGTTAAATATGTTATAAGGTGTTCAATAATTAAGTTAATATAGAATAACAAAATAATATTATTACTAAATAAACGGTATATTCTTGTTTATGATAAATAACTAAATTACCTTAAATAGAGGGTTGCTTATACATTTTTCCATATTTATATGATGCATTTTATACAATAATGCTATTCTTACTAACACATTGTATAACTTTATTATAAAAATGAATATACATTTATAATGAAATTAAAGCATATTTCCTTTTATTGACGCTTGAACATAAAAAAGCAATAGCACCTCCCTTTTCAGTAAAACTTTTTCTAAACTTAAATACTGTATAAATCTAAAAAATTAAGAATTCGGTTATTACTATAATCCTTAAAAGCATATAAATAGTCATTTTTTTTAATATGTTAAATATTTATAACTTATTTCTTATAATATATAATATAGTTTTTTTCTAAAATTATAACATTTACAAAATAAGGTGAACTGGTCCCTTTTTAATTGCATATCATAATTTCAATATTGTTTTTAATGAATGTAGATGAATTTATAATCCATTTTAATAAATACAATAACCTTATTTTTATTCCTATGTACATCAATTTAGAAATATATCTTATTAGGTTATTTTATAATGCATTTTGAGCATCTTTTCTACGATTTAAAACGATAATTAGCGCTGAACCCGTATTTATTATGCCTTTTTCTTCCTATTAAATGTATAACGCATAAATAAGTATTGATGCAATTTTTAATGTATAATATAAAATTATGTGCAATTAGGTTGTTATATTGCACTTGAAGAGGAAAAAGAAATGATATATTTGCTCTCTTAATATATAAATATTCGCTAAATGTTATGCATTTCCCATTTTATCTCATATACTCTATTGTTATAGTTATCAATGTGCATGCATTCAAATAATTTATTAAAAATTTTATATTTATTAATTCTATGATAAAACAATACTATTTTAGATAAAAAGATGATGATTTACAAACATTAATAATATAATACATACTAATATGGAATAAAAAAAGACATTTAACATTAATTTAGTCTTTAACTTTTTTTTTATTTATTCAGTTTTTTATAACATAAAACCGTGTATCCTAAATTGTATCTTTAACAAAATATATACCATTGGTACATTTATAATGCACTGTTACATCCCACTGATTTATTATTAATTCAATAAAACATACATTTATATTAAAAAGCTCCATATATATATTTTTACTGAATATTTATAGAGAATAATTGAATGTAGCATATAGCAAGGATTTAGGGGGTCACTGTTTCTATTTTTTTAATTTTCATTATTAATCTTTTAAATAATAAATAATTTTATAAAAAAAATATTTTTTATTCATTCATTATACTAGTAATATTTTTATTCTTATAATTATATAAATAAATTTAGAGCTGAAAAATAGATGACTCATTATAACAACATCATATTTATACAGATCATAATAGTATATAATTTCGTATTATAATCACATAAATATATGTTTTAATTATACTTATGAGTTTGTTTACCTATAAAAATAGTAATAAATAAATTTACTTATTTATTATTTTTAACATTTTATTGAGTTTTAAAATTTCGTTCATAAAATATTAGCTCCAAAATAAAAGTTTTTAAATTTATAATTCCAAAAAATCGTATTTTCTTTTATAGACAAAAAAATTAGCAAAAAAAATAAATTAATAAATGGTATAGAATTGGCTTGCATAAGTTTGGGTATATTTAATAATGAATCTTTTTTTCTGTCAACTGAATTTATAACCGGTTTTAGATCTTTGGTCCTATCACATGATTTTATAATTATTTGTGTCTTTCTTTTTCCATAAGCTAAATTTATAACTTTTTTCATGTTTTTTTTTTCCGATTTTTTTGTCCGTTCACGAGACAAATACTAACATAAAAATGTGGAGAAATATATAATATTTTATAGTGGGAAAATATTTTTAAAATTGTATACTTCATAATTTTCTTTTTATTTACCTTATAAATAATTAACGAAATAATAGGTATTAAAATAACTGTAATTACAATTTCAGGACGGTTATATCCTTTAAACATATCTTTGATTTTTAATAATTGTGGTGTATTTTTTTCGATATTGATTCCGGTGTCTTTTGATATAATTCCTAGATTAGACGTTTTACTGCTCGAATCAACTGATGTTTGAGATTGCTTCTTAGGGGGTGGATCTGGAGTATTTATTTGTTTACTATCTGGTGATCCAAGATCTTGCGTATGGGTTGGCGGTTGTGGATCATCATTACTTTGACCACCTGGTGTTGACGTTTGAGTATTTTGTGGCTCTTTTTTTTCTTCTCCTGGTAAAGAAGGGGGAGGTTCTGGTTTCTTTTCATTACTTAGTGGGCCTTTTGATGATTTATCTGAACCTTCTTGGTTAGTTTCTAACGTTGGTTCTTGTGGTTGAGGGGAATTTGGTAATTGAGGTTGAGATAGTTCTTTTTCAGGTGCTGATGGTGTTTTCTCTTGAATATCTTTTGGTTGTTCTGGAGGTTGTGATGGAGATGGTGAATCTTGTTTTTGTGGTAGTGCTGTTGGTGTTTCTTCTTGTTGTTGTGTTTCTAATTTATTACCTCCTGATTGGGATTGTTCTGTCGGTGCGTTTTGTGGTGTATCTTTTTTCACCTGTTCCGCAAGTTCAGAATATAATTCAACGCATTTTTGAGTATGGAAATCAATTATTTGATCAGACTCATCCGAAAACCTTTGATTCCATTCTGGTGTAGTTAGATCTTTAAGAGAAATAGTTAAATCATTCAATACATGTTCTAATGCTTGGCTTAAATCTATTTTTTGGGAGGACATGACTTTATTAACAGCTTTTTTAATACCACTATTTGTAATAAAGTTTTTTTTAATAGCGGCTTTTTTAATATCGGCATCTTTAATAGCATCATTTCTAATACCATCATATATACTTTTTAAGTATTTTAATAAATGAAAATATGAATAACAATCTTTAATATCTTTATTAATATTCATAAATTTCTGGTAACATTCGGAGGAAATTTGTTCGATTTTCTTCTTGCTCTTGTTTTTGTTATATTCAATAACTATACTGCATATAGATTTAAGTAATTTGTACAATTCACTCATATACCAAATATTAGCTCTCTTATAAACCCTTTTACTATCTATAACGTTCCAATATTTAAAATTTCCTGTATACTTTTCTAAATTATCTTTATAAGAATCCTCCAATGTTGCGGTTTTGTTTTTATCTAGCTTATATGATTTATCGCCTAGCCACATCATAAAAATCTCAACATGCCGATTAGCATTATTTTCTTCTCCGTTTAACTTATTAGCAATACCATTCAATTTTTCGTATAAATACACCCCCAAAGTGTTAACTCTTTCATTATTATTTTCACAAGGGCGAAACCTTCGATTTTGCTTATCATAGGGGCATTTATATGTGAATAAACCGGAATTATTAAATTTGCTCTCATCAACAATTTCATCTTTAAAATATCCATCAACGTCGCGAAGTATTTTACACTAAGAAAATATTTTTAAAAATTTATATAAAAATAAATACTAATAAACATATTATTGAAATATAATTTAATAGTAATATGTAAATAGCGCAGCATTCAAACAATATAAAGACAGGCGTTTTATTTAAATATATATATATATACTTACTGCTTCAATAGCCATTGTAATGATATTCTATCTTTAATCTGTCGATATTTGCATCATATTATTTTTATTTAAAATATATATACTGAACTAAACACAAGTTGCAATTAAGCACATTCTTGTTATTTTGAATATTTAAATTAATATGTAATACTAATATAATATCGTTACTAAAGGAACATTATGTTTACTTTTTATGGCCATTTATCTAAACCCCCTTACGTTTTAATTTATTTAAACACGTTTCATCTTATATATAAATTAAATATATATATTTAAGTAAACATGAGCCCTTATAATTATAAGTTAAACATCTAGAAAAACGATATGTTTTCTTTTTTTAATAAAGCGATTTTGGAGAATATATTACTATAAATGTATAAAGAATTATAAATACGTTATCATCATAATTGATAAAAATATATTCGTATCTCATTATTGGCATCATATATTGATATAAGTTATTATTCCGTATGAATATTACATTTTTAGCATTAATTCCAATAGATGTAAATCAAATTGTTTATTTTAATTAATAGTATAAACGAGTGCCCATTTATAATGTGCAATAACTTTGTATGTAAATATTCCTAATATATAAATAAATTTTAATAAATAATGTTACACTTCATATGTGCATCTTTCTAAAATCAAACACAAATGTGCAATTAAAGTTAATATAACTAATTACAAATTGAAATAATATGGCACCTAATTGTGTTTTAAAATTAGTATATATAAATGAATACAAATTCCAACCTTAAGCTATAAAAACGAATTCAATAAAATCATTTCCATCTGATTTACTTAAATTGTACAGGTTTATAATTTAAAATTTTCTCTTTATTTATTGGTAATAATAAACTTTTATAAAAAATATAAATGGATATACCATTCTAGTGCATATTCCTACTTAGAACCTAAACATATTATATGCCCCCTATTTTATAATAAAATATTTAGCTCAATATAGAAAGCTATATTTTTATTCAAATTATTAAAAGAATTAATAATATATGTTTTTATAGTGTTAATATTACTACATTAAAATTGCACTTAAGTATAAATTATAATAATTGCTTTTTATCTTCCACATCTTTTAAGTTTTAAATAATATATATAATTAATATGCATCAACGTATTCGAATCAAATGAGTTTAATGATTTTTTCATATTTAATACTTTATTGTTATCATTGTTGCTTCCTGCTATATCACTGTATAGTACAACGAAATAATTAATGCGATTAATAAAAATACGTTAAATCAATTCGTAATTTTCCTTGTTTCATTGTTTTAAAGTATAACATTTTAGAACATATATATTATTTCGTAACAACAATATATTTAAAATGTAAATTTATAAGCTTGTATATATATAATAACCTAATAAAAATATTACTAGTTCAAAGAAAATTAATTATTATGTACCTTTTCGATAAAATTAATATTTAATTATATGAAGTTCCACAATAAAACAATATTTCAATATTGGCTATTAGTATAGTATTTTATTTTATATGTATAAGCATATAATAATAATTATAGTTCTATTTATCATACTATTTATAATTATTAGAACATAATATGACATTAAATTTTATTAACATACTTATATTTTATTTTTTAACTATTTTTAAATTTAATTTATTTATGCCTCAAAACTATAAAATTTAAAATATTGTATATATAGTTCAATTTTTATTGCATTATTAAAAATGTTAGATGCATAAAGCATCTTTTATAGATATCGTTGTATTGTCGAATCTCGATAGATATTTTGTGAATCTATATTTTATTATTATATATTACTTGTATGCTTGATTAATCTTAAAATTACATATTAGCCTGAAGATATATTATATTGTAGGAAATTAATCAAGATGGGGTTTATTATAATTTATAGATACATATATAGTTTTATTATTACAGATGGGTCGGAGAATGTTATAATTGAAATTAAAATAAATACGATACAAATAATAAGTTTACTAAATAAAATATTTCATCAAATAACGAAACATATTACATTATTCATGATTCAATATCGTCCCTGATTAATAAGTCTTATATAATAAATAATAAAGAATCTTATATATAGTTAGCCAAATATTACCAATAAAATATGAAGTTATAGTATTGCCACATTAAATATGTACGAACGTATTTGGTGAAATATTATACTTTGCAAAAATATATAATATGCAACCCCTTTCATCTTAATGGTTGTATCCCATTTTTGTTGCATATTTAGACATCATCTCTAGATAAAACATACGGGATATTACATATATTTAATTAACATTTACAAACAAATAAATATGATAAAATTATAAAAAAATTAATAAAAATATAGCCCTAATCCAAAATATCGATTTCATAAAACAAAACTATAAACCATAGTACATAATCCTGACACAAATATGGGCTCCCCAAGAGCCAACCATAATTTCTATATATTCTCATTCTTTTTTAGTTTCACATCAATCAGCATTACAGTTTTTTGCAAACCAAATAAAGTGCCTGCAAAAACAATAGATCGTTAAATATATTTTTGTTGTCTAATAAATTACAAGAAATTATTCGCTACTTTCAAATATTCACTATTTAATGTGAAAACTTATGTCATATTTATACAAATAAAAAAATTTATTGGTTCGTGATGAAAATCATAATTATATTGCCAGCAGCTTGTGTATTTTTGGTGTAAGAGATGAATATTTATTGATATAAAATGAATTTGTAAAAATAAAAACATGTCTTTATAATTATTTTAATACAATACATAAGAATCAAGCAAGACCAGTATTTTATTGCATATGTATATAATAATATTGCATATACAATCAATATTATTACTAAAAAATTAACAAAAAATAATCAGGGTGCATACTCGAACAAAAAACATGAACCCTTTCCCCATACTAATTTTACAAAACTATTAAACGTACCATAATATATGCGTAATGCCTAAATGATAATAAAATGTATATTATTCTTTTCATTCATATTATCTATTTAATATATAAATGATTAAGAAATGTATTTAAACAATAAAAAAAATAAATATAATTTAGATATGTTAATTAAACATTTTAAAATTATATTCATACTTTGGTTGGAATAATGAATTAATTTGAGAAGCAACGATCACATTGGGTTGTAATATTAATTATATACCAAAAAATATTCCTTTATTACTTGTGAATTCAAAATATTATACTGTTTGTTATTATGAAGGGACTATTTCGTTTCATAATAAAGCAAAAGTTAAAAAAAAATTTACATATTGTTGATGGTATGAATCATGATACAACGACAAATCCAGGAAATGACGAAGTTTTAAAAAAAATTATTGATTGGATTAGTAATTTAAGAAGGAACGAAGATGAATCAGAAGATGAAAAGGAAATGAAATATAAAATGTGCTTTAATAATGCTTTATTGATTATTTTTTGTATTTTTATAAACATAAATGTAACTTTTTCGATAAATTTTTGGTGCCAGAATACGAAAGTATAATAATAAATATATTATATCTTTTTACAATATATATATGTTCTTTGTTGTTTAAATTTTTTTTTAAATTAAATTTATGTATAATGATTTTCGTTGCAGTTTGATGGTATATTTATATAATGTTAATTTGTGAATTCATACGAATTAATATTAATCATATAATAACTTTACTTTTAATTAGCTTTTATGTTCTTATAATTAATAAAGCTTAATTAAAATAATAATAATTTGCATTTATTATTCGCTGTTTCTTTATATGTAAGACAATTTTAAGGACAAAAAAACGAAGAATCAAATTTAGTATTATAATACCATTTTTTAAATAAAATATTGTTAAAGCAATTTAAATTGGATAAGTATTGTTACATAAATTTGTGGGAAAACATTATTTAGGTGCGTATATATGTTTTTTTATATAATAGCATTTCTTAGTGAGTATATGCATTTCATAAGGAAAATGGACCCCCGGATTCTTAAAATAATAATATTACTACTTTGTGTATGTAATATAGGCTCATTTATAATGTATTAACTTGGTCATGTAGAATCTATTCCATTCACTGTACTTAATACAAATATATTTTGTAAACTATCAATAGGAAAACAAACATAAAAATAAGTTATAAGGCATAATATGCATTAAAATTGCACAATTATGCATTTTATAAATATGCATATAAAATATAAGCAATCAGCACTATTTATAATAAAGAAATTCCTGAAAATATATATTAATGTTCTCAGGGTTCGTGGCTAAGGGATTATATTAAATTGTATATATCATAATATCGTCATTTTATGAATATTTTTATTTAACAAGACCTCTTATTTGTACGTCCCATTTTTTTAACATAAATTATAGTTTTCCCGATAAAGCTGCAATAATAATTTTATATACGGAGTTATAATCGGATTCATTTTGAGTAATTTGTATACTCTATAATATGGGCGAATTAATATGCATATTTTATAATATTATGAAATAAATTATATATATTTTAATATACAATTATAAAATGCAGATACCCCAATATAAATCAAGATTCGACAAATTGACGTTATTTGTAACACAATAAAGATTTATGAAAACCTTTTTTATAATGTCTAAAAAAATATATATTAATAAAAAAGTATATTATAAGAAATTATTTCATTTCCATAAAAAATTCATTTTTTTTTTATTTCATTATTTTATGATGTTGTTAAAATTTTAATTTATATTAATAGAAATATTTTTGCATATTTTTATTTATTCGCCATAAAAATAAAATATTAAATTATCATTCATCAATTAATAAGATTTATGGTTGATGCATATTATATTTTAAAACAGTTAAAATGAACATATTATGATATATATAATTTAATATAACCCTAAGTTTTCCATGTAAAAAAAAACATAAAAATTTTATATAGCTGCATTTTTTTCTTAAAATATAATAAAACCAGTTTTTTATATTTTCATTTAATTTTTAAGTAATTAAATTAATTTATATAAAGTAATAAAAATATAGCAATTTTTTTAATTATAAAAAACATTTTATAAACTATAATTACAATTTAATAGAATTAATCTTGTTCAAATATTAAAACATAATAATTAAATATTATTTTTATGTAATAATATATTTGTTTTTTACTTTTTTTAGTGTTTTGTAATATAAATTTTTAATCTTTCACCGTTTTTTAATTCCCTCAAAATGTTTGTTTAAACCTCTCTATATATGCTATATTGTAATATTACTGTTAACTTCAAGTTACTAAAAAATATATATAGTTTTTTATTTCCTTACTAATATATATAATGTAATATCGCAATCTTATGTTTAAGTTGGCAATAATGCAAAGTAAGCACTGTTGAAGATGAAAGTAATGTCATTAGGCCTAATTTCCTCAATAATATTTAGTGTAGTTTTATCAGAAAACCGTTCGGATTCAGAGTCCACCACGGGTTGCGTAATATAAAAAAAAAGCACAAGAATGCATCATATTGTATATTTCTATAATAATTGATTTAATTAATTTTGTATGCGAACATAATAATAATTTAACATAACAATATCCGATATATCTTTAATTTTTTTATTTTTTCAGTTTCCATTTTTTAGAAAAAAAACAAAGAAAAACGATAAAATATATAAACCAGTTGAAGATACGGGTTATAACCCTGATCTCCAAAATGCCGATTTTATAGATGAATATTATTCAACGGTAATGGAAATTTGCAAAATACCCAAACCTATAGTAGGTGAACTCTTTACTTCAGAAGACGATGATATTACCGTTGATGAAGTGACCGGATTTTCAAGAAGAAAATATGATCCTCTGAGGATAGGACGCTATTTTAGACCATATGAAGAAGCGTTTGAATATAGAAATAGTTATATTATGATACCTTTTAGGGACATTCATCATTACAATGAAATGGTCGCATGTGGTAGAGCTTTATTCCACCCGGCACCACCTAAGATACCTGAAAAACAGGAATTACCTGAAAAACAGGAATTACCTGAAAAACTGGAATTACCTGAAAAACAGGAATTACCTGAAAAACTGGAATTACCTGAAAAACAGGAATTACCTGAAAAACAGGAAATACCAGAATTACCTAAGATGCCTGAAAAACAAAAATTGCCAGTAGAACAAAAATTGCCAGTAGAACAAAAGTTAAGTGCAATATATGGAGAAGCCTCAAATACGCTATATAAAGATACAAAAGAATTAGATGAAGTTGCATCATATCTCGGAGATGGAAAAAATGAAGGTGAAAATAATGAAAATGAAGAAATATATGAAAAAAACAAGCACTTATTGTGTACCAATCCCGAAGAAACTATGAATGCGATCAAACTTATGGACGAAGCTGTAAAGCATTTAGAATATCATTCTACAGATACAAATGATTATGAATCAGATGAAATAAATCCTAGCACTAGTACGGATTTTTGTGAAGGAAAACATAAAAACCATACAGATGTTATTAAAATTAACTTTAAAATGTATAGTTTCGATAAGGTATCAATTAGAAAATACCATGAAAAGTTGTGAACCAAATTAAATTTTAAAAATTATTATAATTTTATACATATATTTATCTTTGCTTCCATTAGTATAATAAACTAATAAACGAATTATGGAATCCTGATGCTAACAATTTTTTATATAAAGGTTCGGTTAAAAGTATACAAAACATAAATAATTAGTCAAATCTACATACTATTGTTACTATTTATTCGTCACTTCATGATTTATTATTGCCATTGTTATATGATACTATTTATTGTTCCCCATGACCTCAAATTCATAATATTTTATTTTACATAATCCAAAATTATTTTTTTTTTAAAAGTTGCCCGTGTATACAACCCAAATTTAGTAATGATACAACAACGGTACAAAAAAAATTCTAAAGACCCTCAGAAATATTTTTACGCTTTAGTCAAAAAAGCTCAAGTAAGGAAACCTTTTTTCTTCTGTTTCATTATAAATCGTATTCCTCATATTATTCACAATAATTTATTCAAATATGCTTTTATTAATTTTGTAGATATCAGAAGATAAAACTATAATTGTCATGACTTCAGGAAATATAAATGATCACAACCCTTCCGATATAGAATATAAAAACAGAATAATAGAAAGCGCAAATTTATTCACAACTGAGGTTGATTCTGAAGATGATATTCGAAGTGGAAAATTAAAAAAAGTATTTGTAAACTTAGCTGGATACATTATTGAAAAAAAATCCGATCACATTTATGTCACCTATGTCGAATCTGTAAGCAATATACAAATTTTAATAACATGATACTTCTCAACAACTGTTTAAATAAATGCGCATGTTTATAATATATACTATAATTTGCATAAAATTTAAGCATTTTATATATTCATCCATTATATTTTTTTCCTTAGATTGATGAGCATGATTCCAATTAACAAAAATCCATTATTGGAAAAGTTTAGATTATTTGTTCCCTCATAAATAAACATAAATTTCATATATATTTTTCAGTACCATAATATTAGAAGATTTGTGTTAATAAATCATGTATAATGGTTTCTTCAAATACCATCATAGATTGTTTTTTTGTATATAATTTGTTTGTGTCTTTTAATATTAGGATAAATTTATATGTGTTAATTTTGTGAATATTACAAATATGACTGTTATTATTTGTGAAGATATTTTATACATGATATTCTTTTCATTTAATGTTTATCACCTTTTTTTTGTTTACAAACATCGACATCACCTCGCGATTAAACATATGGGGGTGCACGCATATTTAATTAGTATTTATAGACCAATAAATATTGTCAAATTGTAAAAAAATTATAAAAATATAACCCAAAACATTGATTCCAAGGTACAGAACCTTGCCCCATAATACGAGTTCCAAAAACGCAGTCCTAACCCGAAATTCAAAATTATAGCGATTAAATTATTTTTTACTATTAAATAAATGAATGATATTATAATATATAGAAAGTATATCGCACTTATAGTATCTAATTACTTAAAAATAAATATCATATATTTGCTTAAAATTAAGGCGATATTATTAATCGATAACTATAAATAATTGCAACAATGGTATTATCATGTAACACTCCTATATTAATAATTGCATTCTTTATAGTTAAATAGGAATATCAATTCTATCAAATGTATGATAAGACATAATTAAATTAAATTTATACGATTATATGTTTTATTGTTTATTAATTTAAAAAAATAACAAAGTCGCAATATATTTAATTGTACTGTTTTACATGAAAACCACGCTAAATATTTACAGCATGCAGATACAATTAAAAACGATTACAAAATATAAACATGTTAAAAAATGGTATGCACAAAAACAAAACCTACTAAAAAAGTATATAAATTGAAACATTTGCAAACATATAATAGTTTTCTTATTACTATTATTATTCTATAAAAAATATATTTATACAGCATCTTCGCTTTTTCTCATTGTGATTATTCAATAATTATTTTTAGGGCTATATTACTTCATACTTCCTATATATATTATTTATTTGTTCCATCGCTTTATTTTATTCTCACCTTTGTCATCATTTCTATTTTCTCAATCTTCTTCGTTTTCGCCTGCATTTTATTAAATGCCTTCAAGAAATTATGCAAATCCGTTATTCTCCTTATTTCTTCTTCATTATTTTTTCCATTTTTGAGATATGATATAGCATTCCAATATGCCATATCTAATTGTTCATTTATCATATCTTCATACTCGTATTCATATGGTCGAATATACCATCCTTTTTTCTTGGACTCATTTTCTCTTCTTAAAAATCCGTCCACTTTATCAACGATATTATCATCAGTTTCTGAGGTAACTGGTTCTTCTAATTCAGTTTGATTCTCTTTGTAGATTTCCATTAACATTGTATCGAATTCATCTATAAACTTAAAATCTGGAAGGTCAGGGTCATACACTCCTTTACCTTTAACTTTAACTGGTTCATCTGTCGTTTTATGGCTTTTTTTTGTTTTTTTTTTTAAGAATGAAAACTAAACAAATAACAAAATTAAAAATATATCAGATAATATTATGTTAAATTATTATTATATTTGTATGCAATTTTAATTAAATCAATTATTATAGAAATATACAATATGATGCATTTTTGTGTTTTTTTCTTATTTACACAACCCGTGGTTGAATTTGAATCCGAGCCGTTTTTTGCTAAAACTATACTAAATATTATTGAGAAAATAAGGCCTAATGATATTGCCTTCATCTTCAACAGTACTTACTTTGCATTATTGGCAACTTAAACATAAGATTGCGATATTACATTATATATATTAGTAAGGAAATAAAAAGACATAAATTTTAAATAATAACAAGTTAAGTGTTAATAAACAAACCGTTTATATTTTACGTACATATTTATTTAATATATTCCCCTATTTTACGGAAATTGACAAATAAATTTATAATCCAAAGAATGAAAAATGTTTTTTTTGTGTGTAATAAAAATAATAAACAAAAAATTTTTATCTATTTAAATTATTCATATAATTGGAATTACAAGCAATTCCATTTTATTTTCTATATAAGCATAAAACAAGTTTTTATGTAAGATACAAAATACAAGGGTGAACAAAAGATATAAAATGAAATCAATAATATGATGATAGTTTATTGTTGACTAATTTTTTGCAGGAGCTTTTTGAGCCTTTAGTTTGTCTTTATATTGGGATTTCACTTGTTCGAAGTAAAAATTGTAATCCTTTATTAATTTAAATCGCTTTACTTTAAAAGTTGGTGTTAAATAATTGGATGTATCCCATAATCCCATTGTGATATATATATCATTAATTAAGTTATATCTACTTAAATTTGCTTTATTAAAGGCTTCTAACATATCCTTTTTAATATAATCAACATACTCTTTTTTTTTATTAACTTCTTCATCCAATACTTTATCCATAAACTCTTTTTTAGTTATATTTAATTTCTTAAGTATACCATCATTTTCTAAATTTTGTGAAAACAAATTTTTATCAACAGATAAAATTGCCATGGGTCCATCCATTGTATCATCAGCATATGCTACACAATAATTAATATATGAAATCATTGAGTATAAATTATTCAAACTTTCTGTTTCTATATATTCACCTTGAGATAATTTAAGTAAACCTTTAGATCTATCTAAAAATGTGATGGATCCATTTTGATTAATTTGTACAACATCCCCTGTTTTAAAATAGTTATCTTTTGTATATAAGCTTTTTGTTAAATCATCTTTTAAGAAATATCCTCTAAATAATAGATCACTTTTAATTAATAATTCTCCTTTTGGGGGGGTTGATTTGGCATCATATGTTTCCCATGTTGATACTTTATATTCAACAGATTTTATATATGGCCCACCAACAGTATCAATACTTTTATCTTTAATATCTTGTAGAAACATTGGCCCAGATGTTTCGGTCATACCATATCCTTGATATATATCAACATCTAATAGAAGTGATAACTCGCTTTCGACATCGGATGATAATTTTCCACCACCATTAAAAAACGATTTCAACGCTGGGTTTATTTTATTTCTTATTTTTTTAGAAATACCTGTAATCGATTCAACAAGGCGATCAAGTTTACCATGTCTATGCGATCTACGTATGCTTAACGCTGTGTTTACAATAAATTTTTTTAATGGTGGAAGCTTAGCTATTTCTGTTTGTATATCACCGTAAAGTTTATTAAAAACTTTAGGAACACCAACTATTATACTAGATTCTGATCCTATCAAATCATCTTTAAAATATTTTATATTGTTACTAAATACATTTATTGAAACCGCTTCAGATAGACAATAGTACATAACTATTCTTTCAAATATATGTGACATAGGTAAATAAGATAAATGATATTTTACTGAAAAATAATCAAGTAAATGGGAATTTTTAGATGCTATAATTGCATTATATATATTTTTGTTACTTAGCATAACACCTTTTGGTTGTCCTGAAGTTCCAGAAGTATAAATAATCGTACTAATAAAATTTTGAGGTGTATTTTGGTTCTTTTTGTCTGTACGACCCTGAGCCAACTTTTCCATAGCATATTCCATCGAATGAATATCTATGTTATGGTTTGTTGCAGCTTGTTTAACTTTCATATATGTGTCATATAAATTTTGTTTATCTTTTTCAAGTAGCTCTTTATATTCTATTTCTTCAGCAGTAGATGGCGAATCCTTCGTTTTATGGGAACCTTTTAAGGATTGTTTTTCGGTATTATTATTTTGATTTAATTCTTTTTGTTTCTTAGGATCATTCATTGGGATATGATCAAGTATTATAAGTTTTTTTACATGTGGTAAATCATTTATTTTTTCCAATAATTCTTGTGCATGTTTTAACTCTAAGCATAGCCATTCTAATTTAGATTCATTTAAAATATCAATAACTTCATCAATACTAAATCGAGAATGCATAACTAAGCTAGTAACACCACTTTGCATAGAAGCCAAATCGGCTACTACCCAATTCATTGAATTATTTCCATATATACCTAATATTTTAAATTTACCATCATTTTCTTTTTCTTCATATAATTTTTCAGGAATACCTCCATCATATGAATCTAAAACAGATGAAAATGCATTAACTTTATCTATCAACATTTTGTAAGTATATGTTTCAGCGCGTTTTCCATATGCATTTTCAACTACTGCAGTCATATCCTGTTTTTTTTGTCCTCCTTCCATTATTAAATCAAGAGCATTCTTATATCCTGGATCTGGTTTATCTAATGCTTTATAAATATCTGATTCATTTTTATTGGACGATGATGTATGCACTTTAGCATACGAAATAGCGCCCTTCTTTTTATCTTCACATTTACACTTCGATTGTGCCATTGCATAAATTATTATCTCCAACAAGCTATAAAACCTTATTTTTTTTTATTATTATAAATTCAATTATAAATAGATATATTGACTGCAAATTAATTGTTATAGATAAACAATTATATTTTTTTTCATGATATATAAGAAACACGATGGTTAAACAAACGAGAAATTGGAAAAAAATACCAAAAGCATGAATATTCGGGATACTTTAGTGTACGTGTTTTTTTCAAAATAATTTTAAACAGTTAATGTAATTTCATCAAAAATATCTATTACAGCATTTATTCCGAATAATAGTCTAACATCTCCAGATTATATTGAATTATTCTATTTGTTCATGTATGGATTTATATATACTTATAATATATATAAGCATATAAATACAAGTGTACATACAGCCTAACACACCAAAGAGAATTATAATTTGTGGGGGGGAATACTCAAATTAGTTAAAATTTGTAATTTAAATATGTTAATATAAATAATAATATATATTTTATTTATATAAGCACATATATTTTTACAGGAAAAATATAATAGTGTTTTGGCCATATGTAATATGCATGCATATAATCATAATAATAAATAATAATAATAATAATAATAATAATAATAACAATAATAATATAATAACAATAAAAAAAAAAAAATAATAATGTAATAATATAACAATAATAATAAATAGGAATAAATAAAAAATCAGAGAAAAGGAAAAATGTGCACACATACGTATATATTACGCAAACACGCATTTTAATTTTTTCAAATTTACATATAATAAAAAGGAATACCAATCCCATTTCTCTTTTATTAATAGATAATTCATTTTTGTTCTCAACTCAATCTGCAGTAACACTTTAACGCATATAATGCAAAAACATTAACTGAAAATATATAAATAAAAAAATAAGTATAATCTTTATATGTTCACACTATTTATTTTGTTTTATTTAACTTATCAAAGCTACATATTATATTGGTGCCCAATATATGCATACGTATATAATCTTTACAGCTATGTATTTTTTTTAAATAATTAAAATATACATAAATATATTTAATTTTACCTTCCCTACTACAAATAAGGCATTTCGTGTTTTACATCCTGACAATATTTGCACACTTTAAAGAAAGCGATATTAAAAAAAATGTCAAAATGCTTGATATATTTGCATATATTACGTACTGGGCATGCATAATTCCTAATTATTTTGATATAAAATATGAGGTATAAATTAAAAAGGCGCATAAACCCTTTTCGCATAAATATAACAACATATTTAAATTTAAAACATGTTTAAATTACCATGTTACAAAGACACATATATTATCATAAACACGTTTCAATGGTTATATATTACTTTCCCGAGAAAGATGTATCAACTGAATTTGGTTGCGGAGTACTTGATTTTTCAATTCCAAAAATCTCTTAAACCTCAAAATATTTATTTGCGAATTGTATTGTTGCTTATAAAGAATAATTCGATATTTTTTTCCTGATTTTTAATTTTCTTTTATTTTTTTTTTCTCCTAAATACTCATAATTATATTGGCCCTGAGGTACTGGTGTACCTATAGCTTTAAGAATTATCGAAATTGGTATTATATATTCATAATTTGGTTTAAAATTTAAATCATTTATATCAAATATATTTAAGTTAATTCCTTCCTCGAGTTGGATTATATATATTTGATTTATTTCTTTCGGAAATGCTTTTGTAATAGTTTTATATTCCCCCAAGGAGCAACTACACATTGTTGCAAAGGGGTGATTATAAATAAAATAAAATAAAATGGAATATATATGTGCATATGCGTGCTCCTAAGAGAAATTGCTATGTGCTTATTAGCCGTTGTAGAACATAGTTTGTACTAATTAAAAAGGAAAGCATAATCTCATAACCTATTGGTACATGTATTGTATGCATTTTTCAGTTTAATCCTTACAATAATTCTCTTCTTTCTGTAAACCCTTCTTTGCAACAAAAATGGATTGATATTTAACCCCGTAAAGAGTGTTAAAAAATTTTATTAAATAAGCATTATTCCAATCATTAATAATTTTCGATGCCTTTCTGCGTAAATTTACATAATTTCGAGCTACAAATGTTCTTGGACATTTATATTCGGTCCGTGAATCGGTAAATCATATCATTGGTCGTTGCTTGTTCTCGACGTAAGGAAGTTATTGTGTATATAAAAATGTTTGAAATCAACGTTTATGAAAAAATAATATGTACTTGTGCAGTTAAAATGTAATAATATTATATGAATAATAAAATACTTTCTCATATTTTAATTTTGATAAATCGTACATTATTATTTTCATAATCATAATCTATATTATTAAATGTGATAGAATTGATTATTCAATTATACATAATCAAACAAATTTATATAGCATTTTTTTGATATATAATAAGTGTATATTTTGGTATATTTTCTTTGATGCCCATTACACACACATATGTGTCTATTTGAAAATTGGCTGCTCAAGTATTATTTGTTTATATGTAATGCAACCAGTGTTTTTCTTTTGCTATAGTATTGTAATTCACAAATTCATATCAAATTTATTTTTGGAAGTATATCAATTATTTTAACTAAAACAACATCTGATAAAGCCATAAATGAGAACACTAAAATATATTTTCACATGTTTAATAAAAACAATTCAAGTTTCATAAGCTAAAAATATGAATTGTCTAATTTAAAGGAAAATAAGGATGTAGTATGAAAAATAATAATTTATTTAAAATTATAAGGTTAAAATGGAATAACTTTTATGAATCATGCTTACAATTAAAAAAAAACTTTAAAGAATAACAGAATACATTGATTCCAAAAATCAATATTAAAATAAAAAATAAATGTTTTTAATGGATATTTATATGTAATAAAGTTGTGTTTAATTTTTATAGAACAAATTTAAGTGCCTTTTATGTAATAATTTTAAAGGGAAATATTATGTGGACAATAAATGGGAAATGGGGAAAAGTATAATATCATTTATGTGTGATGATAGAAAATTGTAGATTATATATCAAAGAATAATTTTTACAAATTATTAACAGTTTTACATAAGGCAAATAAATATAATTGTGTTCACACTTTTATTGGAATCATAAATTAATTTGAGAAACAATATAGCACGCGTTACCATTTTAAGTATCCATTTTTACTTATAACCTAAACATATATAATGTATTGCATATTTTATAATACAAAAAATATATTTTAAGGAAACTATCGGATTGTTAATATTGCTTTTCTTGGTAGTGTTAATTCTAATTTTATCATCAGTTTAATAATATATAATGGATTTATACCCATATAGTGTTCAAATAAATACGGCATATTTGTTCGTATTTATAATATATTAATCTAATATTATTATTGCTGTCAATAATGATATATCACTGTATACTACAACGAGATAATTAATGCACTTAAGAGGAATACTTTAAACCAATTAGTAATTTTCCTTGTCTCATTGTTTTAAAGTATAACATTTTATAACATATATATTATTTCATAATAACACTATATTTAAAATGTAAAATTATCAGTTTGTATATGTATAATAACCTAATATAAATATGAATGGATATTATAATGTAGACAATTGTTCCAAATGAATCATCTTATAATTAACACTCAACATCATATATTATGCTATTATTACAGGTCATTTGGAGTAATATAATTAAACTAAATTAATTTTGACATAAATTATATATTTTACTAAATGAAACCTTTCACAAATAAAGAAACATATTCAATATCATGCTATGCACAATTTAATATCCTCCTTGATAACAAGTTTTATATAATTATGATACAACACGATGCGACTTCATATATAGCCAATGCCTATATTAATATATGCAATATAAATATTTTACTTTAATCATATTAAATAAATATTAACACTCAATATATATATTATACTTTATGGAAATATATGCTATGTGACCCCTTTCGTATTAATGGATACGACCATTGGGGGCTTCATGTTTGGATTTTATTTCGGGATTAAACATACAGAGATGGTGCATATATTTAATCAACATTTAGAGACCAAAAATATTATAAAATTATAAACAAATTAATAAAAGTATAGCCTTAACCCAAAGCATAGACTTCATAAAACGAAACTATAACCCACAAACATAATACTGACCCATAAATTTTTAAACACATCGATTTCGAGAAAATTAAAATAAAAAAATGAATTAATTTTATGTATGCATATATATTTCTTGATTTTACAACATTATGTTTCATTATTTTTTTATTTTATTTATTTGTATTTTTTTTATTTTATATATACCTTGTTTTATTATTAAAATAGAATTTATAATTTGTATTAATTTATAAAAAAACGTGGGCGTCAATATTACTACCAATAAATAATTTTATAAAATTAGCAATTTTGTTAAAAAGTGTTATTTAGTAAAATGCGTATTAAATGTGACAAAAATCACAGAATGGTTGATTCTCATAATGTAAATTTTATCAAGCTATTGTTAAAAAGCAACACAACTATTTTTGTATATTAATTATTACCATGTATATTTCTACCATGGATATTTATTCAGTAATATAATTGTTTGCGTATATTAGATCAAATCTAATAAATTGTTACATTAACACAATATATAATTTTTATACTATTACCCTATCTTTATATTTATATTATCAACTTTATATTAGTTAAATAAATATTGGTGTCATATAATATACGTTTTTTCTATGTATGAATAAATTTCGCATATAATACTTAATTGAATTTATTTCAGTTTTATTTTTAAGTTATGAACTATAAAGATAACAAATTTGGGTACATATAATGTAACAAATTAATAATGTTATATATAACTAAAAGTATTTTTTTATATATTATAATATTTTTGATATTTAATATTTATTAAAGCTACAATAATTATTGCTCATTTATATGCAACGGTTTAAATAAAAACAAAATTAATCTATACATTCTTTTAAAAAGTCATTTTACTTTAATTTTTATATATTATAATATGTTGTATTTTACATATACAACTCCGTAATTGTAATATTATTATATAAATTTCAATAATAATTAAATAGTTAATATTTAAAGAGCCGAAACCCCATTAATAATGTAGAGAATACAACACATGTCACTATACTCTATATTCTGTACGTGTTTATTATTAGTATACAATAATATTTAAAAAAATAATTATATTTAAAAATTGGATAAATGCGTATAATAAATATATAAATAAATTCATGTAATAAATAACTAAACAAATAATAAACAAATAAATTAATAAAATTTTAAAATTATTTATATTTTTTAAATAAACATTAAATTTTTAATTTTTTAAAAAATCGCTTGCCTCGATTTAACATACTTATACAACCTTTATATTTGTTAATTTTCAATTTCTAAAAAATATATTAATATTTTTTAATATTTTATTTATCAAATTCAAAAATGAATAAAGGATACATTAAGATTGCTTTGGCACTTTTAAGTGTCGCAGGATATATGCAAAATGTAGCATTTGCAATAGAATCTGCTGCAACCACTAATTCGTAAGAAAATAATTGCAACATTATATTGAATATAAATATGTATATACTGCTTATTATGAGAATATTATATGTATTGTGAATGTAGATATGCATAACAATTGGAAAATAAAAACAACTTATAAATATATATTTTTTTCTAAATTATAAATGCAAACCCATTCAAAAATATATTTCCTTCTCCATTTGTAGTTCAAATGAAGAAAATAGCGTGCATCTAAATTTAAGATATAGGCAACAAGAATCTTCTGACCCTCAAGAAGCTAGACAAGCAGAAAATGTTATGGTCGAAGCTTTAAATCGTGCAAAAAAACATGTCGAACATACAGATGATTACAAGTTCTATTGTGAGGAAAATGGAGCAATTCTACATTTTAAGCCATTCAGATATACTACAATTGGAAAGCTTGAATTTACAATCCCCAACGCCAATAATGTATGAATTAACAAGCAATAATTTTTAATTCATGAAATTATTTTAAAATAACAAAATATAATTGTTAATATATAAATATTTTTTTTGTTATTGTTAGTATGATGATATAGTAAATATGTTATGGGATTCCGATACCGAAAATAACTCCACCAATCTTTTATATAACGGTATATAATTAACTAATTTATTTTATGTGATTATTAATCTTTATGATGGATTTATTGTTTTGTTATAATCAATGTTCAATTTTATAAATTTAATAATGTTTTAATTGCCATGTATACAAAATAATATTTTTTTTAGGAAAAATTGTTCGAAGGTACAATAAAAATTTAGCTATTATACAACAGTATTACCAAGGCCCTGGAGGGAGTTCATACTATAATGCAGTACTCAACAAAGTTGAAGTAAGGATATTTTTTTTTCTTCATCCTTCTAAATGTACTTTTTTTTCGTATGACTATATCATAATTTATAAAAATGCACTTTTTATTAATTTATAGCTATCAGAAAACGAAACTGCAATAGTCATAGTTTCACCAGATGTGAAGGATAATAACCCATCAGGCTTTGTACATTATAAAAATCCTATCGTAACAAGTGCAAACTCATTCAAACCTGTTATTAATTCTGAAAGAGGAGTTAGAATGGGAATGTTACACAAAACGTATATTAACTTAATGACGCTTTTCATTAAAAAGGAAGAAGATGACGTTAAAATGACCCTTATTGGCTCTGTAAGCAATATAAAAATTTTAGTAACATAATTTTGTTTTATCATTATCAAAACTATATAATTTCTATATAAATTTTCATATTGTAATACATATATTCATTCATAATAAAATGGAGCATTTATATATTTATTAATTTTTGTTTCTTTTCTCAGATTGAACATGCTCATGTTCCCGATACCTCTAACCCAAGAAAAACTCTTATGGATATAACAGCCCTTGCATTGTTAAATATTACCAAACTAAAAAATGCTGTTAAAAGGGAATAAATGTATTTCCAAATAACATTTTTTAAAACTTTGATACTTGCATTAATAAAATAAACTTATTTTCATGGGGTATGCTTGTTTTAAATTATTGTTATAGGACATCAATTTGATTTTTAAATAGTGTTTGATTTGCACATAATTTGTTCATGGTTTGTATTGTAAAAATAAATATATATTTGAAACAGTATGCTCGTAGTGTTTGTGTGGATTTATGTTATTGTGAAAAACTGAATAGTAAGCTTCATGAGGACCAAATATTAAATGATGAAATTAAAAACTCCATTTTAAAGAAAATTAATGGGTTATAGAAAAATATAAAACATATAGGCATATATGTACAAACTTAAAGAGAGAACAAAACGTTTCTTATATGGCTTATAAGCATAATATTCATTTAAATAAAGTATAAAACAAAATTATTATGCTAATTTAACACAATTCACACATATATATACTTATTTTTTATTTAATAAAAAAATTTTCTTTTTTGGAAGATCCATAAAGCATATGTTCCATTTGAATATTTGTAGTACATCTTTAAATTTGTCTTTACCTTTCTAGTTTTCAAAAAAACGATATTTATACTGTAATTATTTCCTAATGTTACTATGTTGCATTCATATTCACATAATAATTGTACCTGCATAAAATATCGAATATATCCCGTCTAAAGGGAGAAACGATTCTTCATGTAATGATCAGTATCATCATCGCTATTTTTTAAAACATTATTACTGGCAATCTTGGTATATATTTTTTTAATCATATTTATATAAGCAATAATGATTCATGAATAATATAAAATATTTGTCTAAGTGTACATAAAAAATATAATGATATTTTACAAATTCAAGCTTTTTTATTATTCTTCAATTTACAGGATATAGTTTTATATTTTACATAATGAGGTCATAATGTTGCAAAGTGATATTTATAAAAGTTAATTATTATTGTGTAGAATTACAAAAAAAGAGAAAAGGCATGCTAAGTTGGTGTTTACAAAACAATAATTCACATAAATATATTAATAAATTGAATGCACAGTATCATGCTCAAATTTTGGGTATTTAAAACTTAAATTTTATGTAAATAAAAAAACAACCATAAAAATAAGTCGTAAGACAAAATATAAATTAAAAATACACAATTATGTATTTTGTAAATGCGCATACAAATAATGAATACTATGGTTATAGAAAACGGATCAATCTTATTTGAATTATTAATTATTTTAGGAATATTCTTTCACAATTTCTATACTATAAATAAGTACAAATAACGAAAAAATTTATATAAATATATATGTTAGTGTTTTATTCAAACATATTACATAAAATTATAAACTTAAAATTTGAGCTCGTAAATATAGAAAGATCAGCATATTTCATTCTTCTAACGGTATCAATTGTCAAGCATTGTAGTTTAAATGACAATTAGAAAGAAATATTTTGTTCGTTTTTAGTTCGATACCACTTGAATATAATTATTATATGAAGATTATTCACTCGGTTTTAATTTTGAAGGTTGTTTTCCTGTTATTTTTTTAATATTTGATAAAACCTTTAAACATTCTGAATTTTTTACAAGAAAAACGTGCGGATTATTTTCCCACAGAAATCATACCTTAGAAAGAAATTCATTGTTATTTGAAGGCTCCTTTCCTAATTTGTCTTTTAAATGTAATGGATACTTTAACTTCTATACATCCTTTTCAAGTGAAGCATGGTGATTGCTTCCCCCGTTGATCTCGTTATACGAAAAAAATCATTGTAATCATTGTTATTATTGTATTTATCATCTTTAGGGTTGTTATTCTTTAATTGGGTTTTGCATTTAGATTCTATACCATCCTTTTCGTTCCTTTTATTTATTTCTTTGGTACCACGAACTTTTTTATTTCCTACAGCAGATATCTTAGATAAATCATACAAGGGAATAAACATACAATATATATATGCGTTAATATGTACGTCATAACATTTAAATAACCAATATTACATAATTTTCTATATATTATTTTGATTTTATTTTGAAAACTTACTTTCTGTTCAGAGCAATGTATTGATACAACCAAAAGGGCATATAAAACGATACAAACTAAACTAAATATCCTTTTATTCATTTTTTATTAATAAAAAGTGTTTTCTCGAATCACTACGCTTTAAATAATGTATATGTTATATTCCTTTTCAGTTTTTTTATCTATTATTGTTTTAAAACAATAATGCTATTATTTAATATTACAAATTGTTTAATTTTAATTTATATAAACAAGTTATGTGGTATTTATGGCAATATATTATAATAAAATTATATGTTGCTTCTATTTTAAATCGTCCACAAATTTATGATCCTGCAATTATAACAAAATTTTATATTTTATTTTTACTTTAATATAAATAATAAAAATAAATAATATATTTTAAATGCATCAAAATATATATATGTGTTCTGAATATTTTTGTTTAATTAAACCATTATATTTAATATAACAAAATTATTTTTAATATTTAAAATATAAATAAATTAATGCACTAATTCATATGTATATATCATCATATAAATATATAACTGCTACCATAAGAGATATAAATATACGATTGCAAAAATGTTTATGTTTATGTTTTTTCAAATAACAAACAATTTTAGTAGAAAATACAATATTTTAATTATAAACAAATAAATTTATGTAACAAATTTAAACTAAATTATATTTTTTGCATATTTTTATATAAATAAATCTTTAGTGTAATTTAAAGTCTCATTTAATAACATGCTCGGTGCTTTATAAACTTATATTTTTCTATTAGCGTTTGTCTACATTCAAATTAATATATATTAATTATGGTAATAAAATATTAGATGCATATATATTGTAAATCATTAGATGCAAACATATGAAAAACAATTAACAAAAGTTGTTTGCGTCTAAATGCATTCTTATTGTTATACTTCTCAATTGTATAATATTTATTGATATTCTACATTTTATTTACCATTTTTTGCGAAAATATATGATCTCCATAGATAGACATATAATATTTTTATTTATAAATATATCTCAGAATATGCAACATCAAATGTGTCTTTTCTATTAGAATCGTATGACATATTCATATTTTCAAATATACCGTGTAAATATAACAACGAATAATATATATGAAACCATAAAATGAAGTACACTTAATAAGCAAATGCTTTATTTTGCCATATTTATTAAACACATATTATAGAACCTTTAATAGTTAAACATTATATTGTCTAGAAAAGGTATTCTATATTTTTTTATATACATAGGGTAGATGAGCCTTAACACGGATCCCATGTATTAAATTCCTAATCATTCATACTAATAAATGAAATAAGCCTTATTTATTATTGTTCAAATTTTATATTGTCTTTTAAATACGGAGAACCATATATTAACAATAAAATAATATTTCAATATTAGTTATTGGTAGAATATTTTATTATATCATATGCGTAGGCATATAATAATAACGATATTCTTTCTATCACATTATTTATAGTTGTTATAACACACTATAACGCTAAATTTGACTAATATACTTATATTTTATTTTTTAACTATTTTAAAATTTAATTTATTTATACCTCAAAACTATAAAAATTCAAAAAATAGTGTTATATAGTTCAGCTTTATTGTATTATTAAAATTGTTAGATGCACCATAATATTTTATAGACAATGCTATGTTGCCGATTTTCGATCAATATTCCATGCATATATATTTTATGATTACCTATTATATATTGGTAGCATGCTTAATTAATATTTAAAACGCATATTTCAATCTGAATATGTGTTGTAACGTAGATGATCGCTCCAAATGAATAATCTTATGATTCATACCCAGTCACATATATAATGGTATTATTACAGCTCTATTATCAAAATACAATTTAAATTAAAGTAACTGTAACACAAATTATAAGTTTTACTAAAACTTTCATCAAATAAAGAACCATATTGCATTGCACATAATTCAATATAACCACAGATTAACATGTCTTATGTAATAGACAATTATTATATAGCTTAATACAACTTCATATATAGCCAATATATATTATACTTTATGGAAATATATCCTATGTGGCCTCTTTCATATTAATGGCTATACTCTTTGTTGAATATTTAAACATCATCCCAAAATTAAACATACAGGGATGGTACATATATTTAATCAGCATGCACAGACAAAAATATTATCAAATTATTAAAAAATAATTACATTATACCCTGAACCCTAACCCAAAACGAAGATTCAGCGAACGAAACAATAACCCACAAACATAACACTAACCCATAAATGCTTAAACAACTCGATATCGAGAAAATTATAATTAAAAAAAAAAAAAATTTTGAATAGAAATTTCATGATTTGTTTTACAAACTTTATGCTTCATTATTTTTGTGCATATATTTTTTTTATTTTATGTTATATATATTATTTATTTTTCTGCATACAAACGAAATTTTATAATTTTCATCAATTTGCAAAAAATATGTATCAATACTACTAACAATACAGAATTTTTATCGCCTTAGGAATTTATTAAAAAATATAATATAGTAAAATTTCGTTTAATAGCGATAAAAAAATAATATAAAACAGGAGTTACCATAATGTAAATTTTATTAAACTATTTTATCATGAATTAGCAAATATTATTATTGTTGCAACGCGTTGTAAATACCACGGATGCATAATATGCTGTAATTTGGGGATTAAGTCAAATTTTTTTGCTATTTAAAAATATAAATACCGTATATTAAATTCAAAATAAATAACATACTTATTTTTTAATATAATTTATTAATATAGTATCCTTCCTACCATACGCGTTTCATTCATGAATGTATGCATCAATAATTATATTCAAATAATATTTATCAAGTGTTGCATTCAAATTTATATTTTAAATTCTTAATCTGTTATTAGGTAAAAACGATATAGGGCGACTAATATAGGATTTTCGGCGTATGTGCAAATAAATACCCCCATATGTCACCATATTATATTTTAGTTTTAATTCAATGAACTATAAAATAATAAAAAAAAGTATATTAATAATGCAACATTAAATATATTATGTAATTAAATTTATTTATTTTTATCATTATAACATTTGATAAACAAAAACCCGTAACATTGTGCATATTCGTTATTTATGAAGGCTTTGGTTATCCACTGCTTGCAACTAAACTAATTAAATATAAAGTATGTTGAATTTATAAATATAATAAAATTATACAATTTGTCGTTTATATATACATCTTTTATTTTTTAAATAAATTTAATTTTTATTGTTTTTTTCGAAAATTTGTTGCTTCAATTTTAATTTTATTTATACAACTTTTCGAGGTGTTGATTTATAGTTTTTAATTTAAAAAATATATAAATAAATTTATTAATATTTTATTTATTAAAATCGAAAATGAGTAAAGGATATTTTAAAATAATTTTTTCTCTTTTAATCTCATCCCTATATATGAGCAATAAAGCCCTTGCAGGGGAGCCTGATTCAGGTATTGGGAATTTACGAAAATTTGCTCGCTCATCTACCACGTAAGAAAATATGGCAATGCATATATTCACATCGAATATAATTGTGCAGTTACATCTTCCATATATGAGAATATAATGCGCATTTATGGAAATGCATACCTACATAGATTGGATAGTAAAGATACAATTTATAAATATATTTATCTTTTTTCTTTACCAAATAAAAGACCCAATTCCGCCAATAATGATTCAGAAGAAACAAATGAAAAACGCCCCTTCAACTTAATTATGGGCATTGAGGAAACCAAAATTGCAGAACAAGTTATGGATGAAGCTGAAATGTTATTACAATACCATGCTGTAAATATGGATGGTTACAAAGTATATCATAGACACAGTGATGATACAATTCAATATTATAAGAAACATGGAAATACTACAATTCATAAATATAATCATCAAATTAGGGATTCCAATAGGGTATGAATTAACGAGAAACAATTTTAAGTCATAAAATTAAGTTGAAATTAAAATATAATTATTACATATATATATATATATACATACATACATACATACATACATACTTTTTTCTCGTTCATTAGTATAATGCTGTAATAAACATGATATGGGACCCAAATAATGTTCAAACTTTTGATGATAAAGTTATTAAAGGTATTAAGCAAATAATCGATCGATTTAATATACGATTGCCAATATGAAACATTTCATGCTTTATTATTTCCATATTCTATTACTATTTTTATCTGCTAGTCGTTAATTTTCGTAATATCCGAATTTACATATATGCAAAAATATTATTTTTTTTAGAAAAAGATGTATGTGAATACTCTCCGAATTTAAAAATGATCCAAGCACGTTACAAAAATGAGTCTTTATCGTTCCATGGATATTACTATGCTTTATCCAAAAAAATTCAAGTAAGGAAACATTTTTTTCGTTCATCCCTCTAAAAATAAAAATTTCCATATTATATATCGTAATTTATGCAAAACATATATATTTTTAATTCACTTTTAGGTATCAGACGACACAACTATAATTGTTTATACATCATCTGATGCAGATGACTATAACGATTTCGATAGAAAAAAATATACAAACCCTATTGTAGAAAGTGCAAACTTATTTAAACCACGAATTTATTCAGAAAATGATATTATAAATGGAGAATTGACAAAAATTTTTGTTAACTTATCGGGATATGTAATTAAAAAAATCGATGATTATGTTGATATTACCTATGTCAACTCTGTAAGCAATCTAAAAATTTTAATAACATAATAATTTTATTCCACAATTTATTTTTTATTTCATTATCCTATTTTAACATTTATATAAATGTACATATTTATATCATATGACATTCATCCACACAAAAACTATCATATTTTATTTTATATATTTACCCATTTTTATTTTATGTTCACAGATTAGCGTTAATGCTGATTTTTTTGAAGATTCAATAGCTAGAATAATTAACTCAGCACATATACTAAATTTTATGAAATTATCTACCACATTTTACAAAGAATAAATACCCATTCCTCATAATACTTTTTATATTTTAATGGCGTAGTGCATTATTAATGAAATAAATATGATTTCGTATATGATGTCTATTCGAAATTATCGCCATAACCACATTTTTTAATATAGTTTAATTTTTGCATAATTTCTTTACATATTTTTAATATAAGGATCTATATATTTGTTTTGGTGAATACCATAAATATATAACTATATTTTATGATAAATATTTCTTTATTCTTCCTTTTCATATTAATATTGATAATCCTTTTATATGTAAAAATACATAAATTAATATATTCCCGTTACTGTGCTTTTTATTACATTATTCTTATACAACTCCCTATCGATGTTAAATTAGCTATTATCAAACATATAAATCATTAACTATATCAATCCCCACCCCTTAAATCATCTATTAATGATTTATTTTATTGTTTTTTCTCCTTAAATTTTGTCTTTGGAAGTGTTTTTGAATTTCAAATAATCAATCTAATATAAATGTCAAGAAGCGTATGATTTTTCATTAATAAAAAATTTTATAAACTAATATATTTTTAGAATTATAGAAAAGGAGATTATAATTCAAAATCGAATGGATCAGGTATATAACATTGCTTTATATATATTATTAAAATATATTTTTTAATAATATAATTTTATTTATTTCTATAATAAAGTAGTTGTGCTCTTAGGGGAAATTATAGAATTATTAATAAAATTCATGGTATCTTACTTGGCAATGTTGATTCTATTATTGCCACATTAGACCTTAAATAAGTGTTACAATATTCATGTGATCTTTTATACGTACAATTATAATCTCATCACATGCTTAGGAATATGCATAATGCATTTATGCCCATATAAACATATAAAATAAACATAATATATTATTCGTACTTAATCATGTATTAATCAATATTATGATTGTTGCCACTAATGGCGCATCAATGTATACTACTGAGATAAGTAATGCACTCAAGAGGAATGCTTTAAATCAATTAGTAATTTTCCTTGTTTCATTGTTTTAAAGTATAATATTTTAGAACATATATATTATTTTGTAACAATAATGTATTTAAATTATTTTAAAGTTTGTGCATATATAATAGCCTAATAAAAATGTTATTAGTTCAAAGAAAATTAATGTTAATTTAATTATATGATGTTTTCACAATAAAGCAATTTTTTAATATTAAATATTAGTAATGTATTTTATTAGACTATATGTATGGGCATATAATAATAACGCTATTATATTATCATATTATATATAATTATTATAACAAAATATGATATAAAATTATATTAGTATACTTATATTTTATTTTTAACTATTTTAAATATAATTTATTTATGCCCCAAAACTATAATGTTTAAAAATTAATGATGATTAACATAGCATTATACCTTTATAGTAAATAAAAGTATGTATTTAGAACTATTTCTATATTTGAATTTAAAACATTAGCATAAAGTGATACTATATATAATCGAAAATTAAAAGGATAGTATACATGCATCTATAATGTAATTTTTTATTGTGTTATTAAAAATACTAGATGCATAAAGCATATTTTATAAATAACGCTATATTGTCGATTTTCAATCGATATTCCATACATCTATATTTTATTATTATTATTATATATTAGTAGTTTGTTTAATTAATGTTAAAGCACATATACTTATCTGAATATATATTGTAATGTAGGGGAATATTCAAAATGAATTTTATTATAGTATATAGCTAGATATTTAGTTTTATTATTACAGCTTGGTTGAAGAATGTTATAATTTAAATCAAAATAATAGTGACACAAATAAAGAAACAGATTGTGTTATTCATGATTCGATATAACTCCAGATTAACAAGTCTTATATAATAAATAATATGGGTTCTTATATATAGTTAACCAAAAATTGCCAATAAAATATAGAGATATAACATTGCCGCATTTAATATATATGAACGAATTCGACGAAAGTATTATACTTTATGGAAATATATGCTATGTGCCCTCTTTCATATTAATGGCTATATTCCTTTTTTGTTGCATATATCGACTTTTGAACTTCATCGAATGATTAAACATGTGGTTGTACATATATTTAATCAAAATGTACAGACAAGCATATTATCAAATTACAAACAAATTAATAAAAGTATAGCCTTAATCCAAAGCAATAACCCATAATGCATAACCTTGGCCCTTAAAGCATGAACACCTCGGTATCAAGAATATTAACATAAAAAAATTAATTAAATTTATGTATGCATATTATATACTCCTTGATTTTACAACATTATGCTTCATTATTTTTATATTTTATTTATTTGTTTATTTGTATTTTAAAAATTTTATGTATACTTTGTTTTATTATTAAAAGAGAATTTATAATTTGTATTAATTTATAAAAAAGGATTGGAATCAAGAATACTACCAATAAATAATTTTTTTAAAATTAACAATTTTGCTACAAAAAATGTTATTTAGTAAAATTTATATTAAAAGTTATAAAAAAAATCACAGAATCTTTAATTCTCATAATATATATTTTATCATACTATTATTATGATGAGATAAAAAATATGGTTATTATAGTATTATTAATAATAATAAAATTAACTGCATTTCTCATATTAAATGAATTATTTTAATATTTAAAATATAATAGACATGTTTTATATTAAAAATTATGCATTATTAAAGAAATTTTGCAAATCACATGGAAAAAAATAAAAATATTTATTTTAATATAATTATTAATGTAAGTATATATGTAATTTCATACGTAATGGGATTTTCTATAAATTTTAAATTGATCTTAATTATAAAAATATAAAACCTGCATGTTCATAATGCTGTATATTAAAAATATTATTTATATAATATAATTAAATTTATTTATTTTTAAATATTATAATATTAACGAAATTATTTATATTCATTATTTATGAAAGGTTCTGTTATTGACGTCGTTTTATGATTGAATTGTTTTAATAAAAAATATATTAAACTTATAAATCTGATAAAAGCATACATTATATCGTTTAAATAATAATTTGTATTCTTTTTAAATAAATATTTGTTTTTTATACTTTATTGGCAAAAATTATTTGCTTCAATTTTAATTATACTTGTCCAGATTTTCAAGTTGTTAATTTTTAATTAAAGAAATATTAATGTATATTTTAATATTTTGCTTCGAAAGTTCAAAATGAATAAATTTTATATTCAAATTGTTTTTTTTCTTTTAAGTGTCTCAGTATATTTGAATAATAGAACCCTTGCAACTGAGTCTGCTCCAGAAAATGCTACAAAAACCAAATCAAAAAAAAATAGCTATGCTACGTAAGAAAATGCATCAATATATATTACATATTTCATTATGAAAATATTAAATATGTTCCTATGCAACAATGTTATAATATAAATGCAAAACCTTTATTTTTGTACGCATAAAAAATATGTTCATTTTTATCAATGATAGTCCAGAAGAAATATATGAAAACAACAAGCACCTATTATGTACCGATTCTTTAGAAATTAGACATGCAAGAAATCTTATTCGTGACGCTGTAAAGCATTTAAAATATTATGCTAAAAGTAAAAATTATGATTATGTAATAGAGGGTAAACCTTATGATCATATGCTTTATTGTGAACAGAATTTTCAAAATAATATAAATGTTAAAAAAATAAAACATACAGTTGATAATCCGAATAAGGTACCAATTAACGAACACCATAAAAAATTATAAACCCAATTAAAATTAAAAAATTATTATAATTTATATACATACGTTTTTCTTTGTTTCCATTAGTATAATGACGTAATAAATGAGGCATGGGATCCCGATCATCCCAAATTTTTCGACACTGGCGATGTTGAAAGTATACAAAACACAATTAATTAGCCAAATTAGCATATTATTGCTACTATTTATTGTTTCCAATATATTCAAATTCATGATATTTTAATTTGATCAATGCAATTTTATAATATTGTTTTTTAGGAAAAATTGTCCGTGTGTACAATCCAAATTTAGTATTGATACAACAACGTTACAAAAATTGGCGTTTTGAGCATCAGAAATATTTTTATGCTTTAGCTGCAAAGGCTCAAGTAATGAAACCTATTCTCTTCTGTTTCGATATAAATAATATTTCTCATATTATTCACAATAATTCATGCAATATATTTTTATTAATTTTATAGTTATCAGAAGATGTAGCTGTAATTATTATGGCTTCACCAATTATAAATGATCACAACCCTTCCAAAAGAAAATATAAAAACAAAGTCATAAAAAGCGCAAATTTATTCGAAATTGAAATCGATTCTGAAGATGACATTAGAGAAGGAAAATTACAAAAAACATCTGTTAATGTAGCTGGATATTACATTGAAAAAACATACTACGGTTATTTTGATGTCACCTATATCGAATCTGTAAGCGATATACAAATTTTATAACTTATTTCAACAATTAAAAAAATATTGTTATAAATAAATGTACATATTTATAATATATATACATGTAATTTGTAAAAAACTAAAACATTTTATATATTCATCCATTTATGTTTTTTTTCTTAGATTGATAAACATGGTTCCATTTAACAAAAATACATTATTGGGAAAGCTTTAAGTTGTTATTACCTTCATATATAAACGTATATTTCATATATATTTTCATCATCATAATATTAGAAGATTCATGCTAATAATACGATTTATTTCCATGCATAATGGTTGCTTTAAATTGCCATCATAGAGTGTTTTTTTGTTTTAAGAATGTTTTCTTCGTGTATAATTTGTTTATGTCTTTTAATATTAGAATGGGTCTATATACATTAACTTTGTGAACACTACAAAATATAGCTGTTATTATTTATGAATATTTTTCATTTATGATATTCCTTTCATATTAATGATTGCATTACTTTTTTAGCTGAATATTTGAACTTTTGAATTTAATCTCGTGATTAAACATATGTGATGATAGATATATTTAATCAACATTTATAGACAAATAAATATCATCAAATTATAAGCAAATAAATAAAAATATAACCCTAATCCAAAACATAGATTCCATAGAACAAAACTATAGCCCATAGTACAGAGCCATGATCCAGAATATGGGTTCCCCAAAACAAAACCCAAAATGTAAAGAATAGAGAAAAAACATTTATTAAGCATTGTATTTATTAGTTTGTGTCTAATTATCTTCGTTCTTAATTAACAACATTCCTCAAACCTATTTAATGCATTTCATATAACAGGCATTTTTATGAACAAATATAACATAATATTTTTTAGGGTTTATAATATATCGGGAAATATTAAATAATAAAATGCATTAAACACATTTGTTTTTTCACGTCTTGATAATTTAAATATTACGAAAGGAAACCCTTAAAAATACTATCTCATATACATATTGAGAATATTTAAAAATATAAATCATGTTTTTTTTCTTTGTTATTTGGATTGTTTTCATTTTGTTAATATGTGCTAAGTATAATAGCATATATATTCACTCAATTGTGATAATAGTATAAATTATAAACACATAAAATGAAAAAATTAAATTTTGAAATATGTTTGTAAAGTGTACCGTTAAAATTATATAATTTTTAGCAATATATTATTAATTGTAGACAATAATTTTCAGGTAAATAAAATGTATATTACTTTAAATAAAAAAAAATGTAAATATTTTTATATATTTTCTTATAACGCGCAATTAATGCCATAAATAATTAACAGTTATAAAGTATTATATTTATTAGTAACATTTTTCTAGGAAATTATTATATTATTTAATTAAAAAATTATATTAATAATTATATATTTTTTTTACGCCAACTTAAATATACTTGTATTATATCGAAGTAAAAATATAAAAAAATTTTTTGGTTGTTTTTTCTCGTTGCTTTTATAATAAATTGCTATACATATTGCATTTGATTATTAATATTTTTTCAGTAAAATCATTATATAAATCATTATTTATTAATAAAAAATAATATATAATATATATTTTAAATATATATTTTAAATATATATTTTTTATAAGACCAAATTTGAACTATCGAAATTAAAAAATTAAATAAAACCAAAAATGTATTATTACCGGAAAGCAAACAGTATATAACAATTTGTATTAATTTTATTTATCAACTGCAATTTCATCTGATTGCATGAAATACTCAAAAAAACTTCAAAAGTAATATAAAGAAGTATAATTATACATTTTTTCCGTTTCATATAATTTGTTTACGATTTTTTATATTATTATAATACACACGCAATTCTATTAATATTATTTGATACTAATGTGATAAGTATGTAGAGTTTGCATATGTAAATTTGTATACATCCATAATGCGATTAATGTGATATATTTCTTTGTGTTAATAATCTTTATACATATATTTGAAAAGTAAAATTTTAATTATATATATATGGATATATTTGGGCTATAAAAAGTATATATTTTTTTAATTGTATCATGGATTATTATATTCCGTAATAATGGTAAGGACAAAATGAAATTTAATGATGATGAATTAAGAAATACAAAATCCAATTTAGATGGCAATCCTAAGATAGGTTGGTTATGTAATAAAAAGGGTTTACTTTTAAAAACATATAGATGGCTAGCTAAAAATGCTACAGGAGTTATATTGTTAATACATGGATTAAAAGCTCACATTCGATTAACTTTTATGAGAATAAATTTAAAAATGCCAAATGGTAATGAAGGCTTAATAGTAGATACTAATAATTACTATATTTATAAAGATAGTTGGATTGAAAAATTTAATCAAAGTGGTTATTCAGTATATGCACTAGATTTACAAGGACATGGTGAATCACAAGGATGGAAAAATGTAAGAGGCGATTTTAGTTCTTTTTATGATCTAATTGATGATGTACTACAATATATGAATCAAATTCAAGATGAAATATCAAATGATAATCAAACGGATGGTGAATCTTATGATATTGTATCAACTAAAAAAAAAAAACTTCCTATGTATGTTATTGGATATTCGACAGGAGGAAATATTGCTTTAAGAATATTACAATTATTAAATAAAGAAAAAGAAGACAGAATTAAGGCGTGGAATTCAAATAACTATAAAAATAGTAACATCATTTTAGACAACTCTACTGATGTTAATGATATTGACAATGGTATGAGTAATTACAAAAATGGTGATCCAGGTACTTCTAGTGCTAGTACCTCTGCTACGACAAATGCCATTATTAGCGCCAACGATAAACATAAAGGATGCTATAATTCTTTAGATAAATTCAATATTAAAGGATGCATAACTATATCTGGTATGATAAGAATAAAATCAAAACGGGATCCTGGAAACAAATCACTTAAGTATTTTTATTTACCTATAATAAAATTACTGTCTCTCATCTTACCTTATAAGCGATTTTTGCCATTATCAAGTTATAAAGGATCCGCATACATTGCTAATGTAAGTAAACATGATAAATTTAGAAATAATAATGGAATAACATTTAAATCCATGTATGAGCTTATAAAAGCAACAATCACATTGGATTATAATATTAATTATATGCCAAAAGATGTTCCTTTATTATTTGTGCATTCAAAAGATGATAGAGTTTGTTCTTATGAATGGACAGCTTTGTTTCATAATAAAGTGAAAGTTGATAAAAAAGATTTATATACTCTTGATGATATGGGCCATGCTATAACGATGAAGCCCGGAAATGAAGAAGTTTTAAAAAAAATTATTGATTGGATTTATGATTTAAGGAATGGTGAAGATGAAATAGAAGATGAAATATAAAATATGCGTTGATAATGCTTATATTAATTGTTGCTTTGTATTTTTATAAACATTAATGTAACTTTTTCAATTATTTTTTTAAGTCAAAACAAGAAAAGATAATAATAAATATATTATATCTTTTTACATTATATATATGCTCTTTGCTATTTCAAATTTTTTTTTAATTAATTTTAATATAATGATTTTAGTTGCAATTTGAAGATATATATAATGCTAATTTGTGAATTCATACGAATTAAAATTAATTATGTAATAACTTTACTTTTAATTAGCTTTTATGTTCTTATAATTAATAAATCTTAATTAAAATAATAACCATTTACTATTTACTTGTTTCTTTATATGTAAGACAATTTTAAGGACGAAAAAACGAAGAATCAAATTTAGTATTATAATACCATTTTTAAAATAAAATGTTGTTGAAACAATTTAAATTGGATAAGTTTACTATGTAAATTTGTGTAAAAACATTATTTAGATGTGTATATATGTTTTTTTGTATAATAGAATCACTTAGTGAATATATTTATCCCACAAGGAAAATAGACAACCGATTTCTTAAATTAATAAGATTACTGCTTTGTATATGTAATATAGGTTCATTTATAATGTATTTATATTAATTTTTCATGTAGAAGTTGTTCTATTTACTGTGTTTGATACAAATATATTTTGTAAAGTTATCAATAAGCAAACATGAAAATAGGTTATAAGACAAAATTTACATTATAATGCACAACTATATATTTTATAAATATGCATATAAAATATAACCAACCAGTACTATTTATAATAAATAAATTCCTGGAAATATATATTAATGCTCTCAGGGTTCGGGGCTAAGGATTATATTAAATTATATATATCATAATATCCCATTTTGTGAATATTTTTATTTAGCAAGACCTCTTATTTGTACGCCACATTTTTTAACTTAAATTATAGTTTCCCCGATAAAACTATAATAAACATTTTATATACGATGTTATAATCGGGTTCATTTTGAATAATTTGCATACTCTATAATATGGACGAGTTAATACCCATTTTTTGTAATATTAATGAAAAAAATTTTTATATATTTTAATATACAATTATAAATTGCAAACACCCCAATATAAATCATGGGCCGATAAATTGACTTTATTTATAACACAATAAAGATATATGAAAGTATTTTTTATGTCTAAAAAACATATATTAATAAAAAAGTATACTATAAGGAATTATTTCATTCCCATAAATATTTCACCATTTTTTATTTCATTATCCTATATTGTTGTTAAAATTTTAATTTATATTAATAGAAATAGTTTCGAAAACTTGTATTTATTTGCCATAAAAATATAATATTAAATCATCGTCCATCAATTTTTAATATTTATGGTTGATATATGTTATATTTAAAACAGTTAAAATGAGCATATTATGATAATGTAATTCAACATAACCATAAACCCTCCTTGAAAAAAAAAAACGTTAAAATTTTATATAGTTGTATGTTTTTCTTAAAATATAATAAAAATGTTTTTTATAATTTCATTTAATTTTTAAGTAATTAAATTAATTTATATAAATAATAAAAACATAACATTTTTTTAATTATAAAAAACAGTTTACAAAATTGTATAAGACTTAATAGAATTAATCTTCAAATATTAAAATATAATAATTAAATATTATTTTTATGTAATAATTATATTTGTTTTTTTACTTTTTTTAGTGTTTTATTTATGTAATATTTATATTTATTTTTTACTTTTTTTAGTATTTTACAATATGAATTTTTAAACTTTCGCCATTTTTTAATTCCCTCAAAATGGTTGTTTAAATATATGTATATATATCCTATGTTGTAATATTAACTTAAATTACTAAATCTATATGTTGTTTTTTATTTTATTACTAATATATATATGTCATTGTGTTTGAATTAAATGCATATATAATATAATATTGTAATTTTATATTTAAGTTGGCAATACTGCCAAATAAGCTTTACCTATATATAATTGCAAATAAGCACTGCTGAAGATGAATGTAATATCATTAAGCATAATTCCCCCAATAATATTTAGTATAGTTTTAGCAAGAAACCGTTTGGGTTCAGAGCTCATCATAGACTGCGTAATATAAGAAAAAACGACAAAAATATATCATATTATATATGTCTATATTAATTGTTTTAATATATTTTGTACATAAATATAATAATAAATTAGCATAACACTATCTGATATATTTATAATTTTGTTATTTTTTTAGTTTTCATTCTTAAATACAATAGCAAAGGAAATATGTAGTGTAAGTGAACCACTTAATATGGATTATGACCCTGATCTTCCAAATATCAAATTTATAGATGAATTCGATCCAATAATGTTAGAAAATCACGAAGGATATCAAGCTGGATCAGATGAGCCTTTTACCTCAGAAACCGATGATACTATCGTTGATAAAGTGGTCGGATCTTCAAGAAGAAAAAATAATCCCAGGGGGAAAGGATGGTATATTAGACCATATGAAGAAGAGTATGAAGATATAATAAAATCTAAGTTTGCACCTCCTAAGAAAAATTCTCAACCTTTTAAATCCGAGAAAAAAAAAAAAAATAAACAACGCCGTGTCACTTTTGCAGTACCTAATGAACCTGAAAAAAAAAAATTAAGTATACCCCATGAAGATGAAAAATTAGATGAAGGAATTCCATTCTTTAAGTTTCTCTTTCCGAGTTTAGGGTTCATGGTTCGGGGGTTATCTCTTTAGGGCTCAGGGTTTACGGGATGAGGATTATATTGAACTATTTATATCATAATATGTTCATTATATGAATATTCCTATTTAACAAAGCCTCTTTCTTGTACGCCACATTTGTTTAATTTAAATTGTAGTTCCTGAGCCCCCCCATGGGTTGCGTGATATAAGAAAAAACGACAAAAATATATCATATTGTATACATATAAAGAATTAAAAAATAATATATATTATATTTAAATTGTTCAAATAATATTTATGTCTCATTAATAGTGTATCATTAATATATTTATATATTCTATTATATTGTATAATATATTGAATCTTTGAATCTCATTTATGAACAATATAAAATAATTTTTGTTTTTAATATAATATTAAAAACAAATTGAGTTTATTTTTTTTTTGTAAATAATTGAAATATAATGTGTAGACGCTTTAACTTGCTTATATTGATTAAAAAGCATTTTAAAGTGTGCAACAACATTTTTTTTGTCTTAATATTATTCTCTATATAAATGCATTATAATGAATAATTGAGTGCATATTTATTTATCTTTTATAATTAAAAAAACATATAATATACAATTAAATTATTCTAACTAATTATAAACTTAAATAAGTCACTGTATATATTAACATTTTATAATCATAATTAGCATATATTATATATTGCAAACTTTATAATATAAAATTATGTTTTAAGGAACCTATCCAATTGTTAATATTATTTTGATTAGTAGGGGTTAATTCTAATATTAGCACATTAAAAAAATACTAAGACAAAATTACAATATTTCATTGGATGTTTTATGCATGGAATTTTAATCTTGTCATACCTTTAAGAGCATACACAATGAATTTATACCCATATAATGTATCAAATAAACATAACATATTTGTTCATATTTAGTAACATACTAATCTATTGTTATTAACATTATTACTGTTGCTTATATACTACTTTAGCATAATTAATGCACTCAAAAGTAATACTTTAAATCAATTTGGAATTTTACTTGTTTCATTGTTTTAAAGTATACCACGTTATAACATATATGTTATTTCGTAATATCAATATATTTAAGTTATAGATTTGAGAGTTTGTGTTTATAAAACAACCTAATAAAAATGTTATTAGTTCCATGTAAATTTATTATTATTTGCCTGCTCGATAAAATTAATATTAATATTTAATTATATGAAGTTTTCACAATAAAACAATATTTCAATATTATTGGTAGAATATTTTAATATCTTATATGTATAAGCATATAATAATAATGTTATTCTATCTATAATATTATTTGTAATTACTAGAAAATTATCAGAACAAAATATGATATGAAATTTTATTAATATACTTTATTTTATCTTTTAACTATTTTAAAATATAATTTATTTAGACCTCAAATTATAAAACTTAAAAAATATTGTATATATCGTTCAGTTTTTATTGTATTATTAAGCATGCTAGATGTATAAAATCGCTTTTATAGATATTGTTGTATTGTCGAATACCTATAGATATTTTATGAATCTATATTTTATGATTATCTGTTATATATTGTAATATATTTAATTAATCTTAAAAGCGCATATTAACTTGAATGTATATTATATTGTAGACAAATATTCCAAATGAGTCTAACTATAATTTATACCATGATATATAAGATTACTATATAGTTTGACTGGAAAGTAACTTAAATCAAAATAATAGTGACACAAACAAAATTATCATCAAATAAAGAAACATACTGTGTTATTCATGATTTGATATAATTATGGGTTATCATGTCTTATATAGTAGATAATAAGGGTTTTTATGTATAGTTAGCCAAAAATTAGCAATAAAATATAAAATGTAAAGTTATAATATTGCCAAATTTAATATATATGTGAACGAATTATATAAAAGTATTATAAATCATGGAAAATATATTATGCAATCCCTTTCATATTAATGGGTATATCCCTTTTGGGTTCCATATTTGGATTTAATTTCGAGATAAAACATACAGTGATGGTGCATATATTTAATCAACATTTACAGACAAACATATTATCAAATTATAAACAAATTAATAAAAGTATAGCCTTAACCCAAACCATAGACTCCATAAAACGAAACTATAACCCATAAAATATGAGCATCTCTCGGCATAAAGAATATTAATATAAAAAAATTAATTAAATTTATGTATATACTTCTTGATTTTACAATAGTATGCTTCATTATTTTTATATTTTATTTATTTATATTTTTTTAATTTTATGTATACTTTGTTTTACTATTAAAAGGAAACTTATAATTTGTATTAATTTATAAAAAAATGTGGCGTCAATGATACTACCAATAAATAAGTTTTATAAAATTAAGAATTTTTCTAGAAAAATGTTATTTAGTAAAAATAGTGTTAAAAGTGATAAAAAATCACAGAATCCACAATTCTCATAATATATATTTTATCATACTATTATTATGATGAGATAAAAAATATGGTTATTATAGTATTATTAATAATAATAAAATTAACTGCATTTCTCATATTAAATGAATTATTTTAATATTTAAAATATAATAGACATGTTTTATATTAAAAACTATGGATTATCAAAGAAATTTTGTAAATCACATGGAAAAAATAATAATATGTATTTTAATATAATTATTAATGTATGTATATATGTAATTCCATATGTAATGGGATCTTCTATAAATTTTAAATTGATTTTAATTATAAAAATATAAAGCCTGTATATTCATAGTGCTGTATATTAAAAATGGCATTTATATAATATAATTAAAGTTATTTATTTTTATATATTATAATATTTTTTGTATTCATTATTTATGAAAGCTTCTGTTGCTGAAGTCGTCTTGTTATTGAATTATTCAAATAAAAAAATATTAAACTTATAAATTTGATAAAAGCATCCATTTTATCGTTTAAATAATAATTTTTTTACTTCATTGCAGAAAATGATTTGCTTCAATTTTAATCATACTTTGTGCAACTTTTCTAGTTATTAATTTTTAATTAATAAAATATTATTATATTTTTTAATATTTTGTTTGTAAAGTCCAAAAATGAATAAATTTTATACTCAAATAATTTTTTTACTTTTATCCATCACCATATATGTGAATAATGAAACCCTTGCAACTGAGCCAGCCTCAAAAGAGAATGCAACTAAGCCAGCCTCAAAAGAGAATGCAACTGAGCCAGCCTCAAAAGAGAATGCAACTGAGCCAGCCTCAGAAGAGAATGCAACACCCCCATTAAGTCATCGGTATCCTACGAAAGAAAATGCAACAATATATATATTACATATTTTATTATGAGCATATTAAATATGCGCTTGTACAATAATGTGTAATATAAATGTAATGCCTTTATTTTTGTATTCATAAAAAATATGTTCATTTTTATCAGTGATCGGGCAGAAGAAATATATGAAGAAAACAAGCACCTATTATGCATCAATCCCGAAGAAATTATAAATGCAGACAAACTTATGAACGAAGCTGTAAAGCATTTAAAAATGCATGCTACAACTATAAATAGTTATGAAATGTGTGGGTTTAGTCTTTATGATGGTGTATCGTATTATAAAAAAATATATAAAAACCATACACAGATTTCAAAAGCTCATTTAATAGTTTGTAATCCCAATAAGGTACCAATTAAGAAACAATATTAACGTTATAAACCAAATAAAATTAAAAAATTATTATAATTTATATACATATATGTTTCTTTGTTTCCATTAGTATAATGAAATAATAAAGATGTTATGGGATCCTGGTCTTAAAAATTATTTCAATAATGGCTCTGTTAAAAGTATACAAAACATAAATAATTAGTCAAATTAACATATTATTTTTACTATTTATTCTACATCTCGTGATTTACTATTGCTATTGTTATATGATACTATTTATTGTTTCACATATCTTCGAATTCATAATATTTTAATTTACATATGCAAAATTATTACTTTTTTGAAAAGTTTCCCGTGTGTACAATCCAAATTTAGTAATGATACAACAACGATACAAAAAAAAACTTGGACGTCGCCAGAAATATTTTTATGCTTTAGCTAAAAAGGTTGAAGTAAGGAAACTCATTCTCTTCTGTTTCTATATAAATAATATTTCTCATGTTGTTCACAATAATTTATGCAATATATTTTTATTAATTTTATAGATATCAGATGACACAACTATAATTACCATGACCTCAGCAAATATAAATGATCACAATCCTTCCGATGAAGAATATAAAAACACTATCGTAGAAAGCGCAAATTTATTCACAACTGACATAGATTCTGAAGATGATATTAGAAAAGGAAAATTAAAAAAAGTATTTGTGAACTTAGCTGGATACCTCATTGAAAAAAAATCCTATTATGTTTATGTCACCTATGTCGAATCTGTAAGCAATATACAAATTTTAATAACATGATACTTCTCAACAACTGTTTAAATAAATGTACATGTTTATAATATATACTATCATTTGCATAAAATTTAAACATTTTATATATTCATCCATTTATGTTTTTTTTCTTAGATTAATGGACATACTTCCATTAAACCCATATGGCGTGATAACGCTCCTTTAAGTGACATGCTCCCTCATTTAAATTTGTATGAACCATAATATTATAAGATTTATGCTAATAGTACGATTTATTTCAATGCATAATGATTGCTTTAAATTACCATCATAGATTGGTTTTTTGTTTTAAGATTGTTGTTTTTTGTTTTAAGATTGTTGTTTTTTGTTTTAAGATTGTTGTTTTTTGTGTATTAATTTGGTGAATACTACAAATGTAACTGTTATTATTTATGTTACTCCTTTCATTTAATGTTTATCACCCCTTTTTGTTTACAAACCTAGATATCATTTCGTGATTAAACATATGAGATGATACATATATTTGTTAAGCATTTATATACAAATAAATATTATCGAATTATAAAAAATTAATAAAAAATATCTCTAACCCAAAACATTGGTTCCATAGAACAAAAATATAATCCATAATGTATAACCCTAACCCAAAATACGGGTTTCCCCAAACGAAACATTATCTCCTGAACCCTAATCCACATTCTAACTTATAATTTTATTAATAAACATGTTTAAATTAAGTTTATTTAAAATAATTACAAAATATAATTATAAAAATTAATTAAAATGTATGTAACAATAGCATTAATAATAAAACAAACAATTAAATTACATATTTAATCAGAATTAACAATACACATAAAACCAATATATTGAAAAAGATACCAGTTTATTTTTATTCCAAATCGAAAAATGAAATATACTTAATGATATTAACTTTTACATTCGTCATATTCATTTAACAAATGGTAAGACGCTTTTTGTATTTAAATAATGCAACATTTTGACTTTGTAAATAATAATTAAAGACATAGAAATATTATAATTCAGTTATAATAAAGAATTTCATTATGTAGAAAATTTGTTTCTGTTTTATTATAAAATAAGAGACAAAATCTTAGCCTGTGTTATATATATACAATAATTCTTTATATTAATAGACAATTTTATTATTTACTACCATTTAAATTTATACATTTTTTAAATTAAATTTCAAATAAAAGTTAAATAAATTTACCATTCTATGGAATCAAGCTTTCTTTTATAAACAAAAAAAAAATCAACAAGAAAAATCAATTAATAAATGGTATAGGATCAACCTGTATATGTTTGTATATATTTAATAACCTAATAAAATTTTTACTAGTTCAAATAAAATTAATTATTATGTAACTTTTCGATAAAATTAATATTAATATTTAATTATATGAATTTTTCACAATAAAATAATATTTCAATATTAGATATTGGTATATTATTTTATTATATTATAAGTATAGCCATATAGTAATAACTCTAGTTTTATCTATCATATTATTTACAGCTATTAGAACAAAATGTGATATATATTTTGTTAATATGCTTATATTTGTTCTTTTAACTATTTAAAAATATAATTTATTTATACTTTAAAACTATAAAAATTAAAAATGAATAATGATTCATCTATTATTATACCATTATGGAAAATAAATTAAAGTATATAGAACTATTCCTATTAATACTAATCAATTTTAATAAAAATGTAAAAGGAATACAAAAAGAGAATAGCAACTTCAATTAAAACTCCAAAAAATATTGTATATATAATTCAATTATTGTTGTATTGCTAAAAACGTTAGAAGCATAATAATATTTTAGAGACAATGTTATGTTGCCGATTCTTGATCGATGTTTCATGCATCTGTATTCTATGGCTATATATTATATGTTATTATCATGTTTAATTAATATTAAAAATATACTCATTAACCTGATCTATATTACATTGTAGGTAATTATTTCAAATGGACCTAATTATAATTTATAGTATCAAATATACGATTACTATATAGTTTGGTTGTAATGTTATAATTTAAATCAAAATAATAGTGATACAAATAATATGTTTCATCAAATAAAGAAACATATTGTGTTATTCATGATTCGATACATTTATGGCTTAACAAGTCCTATATAATAAATAATAGAGAACTTATATATAGATAGCCAATAATTGGCATTAAAATATAAAGTTATAACATTGCCGCATTTAATATATACGAACGAATTACATGAATGTATTATAGCGTATGGAAAATATGGTGTGTGATCCATTTCATATTAATGGCTATGCCCCCTTTTTGGTTGCATAATTATACTTCATCTCAAGATTAAACAGACGGGATGGCACATATATTTAATCAGCATGCGCAGACAAAAATATTATCAAATTGCAAAAAAATAAATTACAATATATCCCAAACCCTAACTCAAAACACAGATTCAGTGAACAAAACTATAACCCATAGACGTAACCTTGACCCATAATGCAAATACATGAACACCTTGGCATCAAGCATATTATGATTAAAAAATAAATTTATTTTATGTATATACTTCTTGACTTTACAACTTTATGTTCCATTATTTTATTTTTATATTTTATTTATTTGTATTTTTTTAAATTTTATATATGCTATGTTTTACTATTATATGGAATTTTATAATTTGTATTAATTTATAAAAAAATGTGGCGTCAATATTACTACCAATAAATAATTTTTATAAAATTAAGAATTTTGCTAGAAAATTTTATTTAGTAAAATGCGTATTAAAAAAGATGAAAAAATCATGAATATGTAATTCTCATAGTGTAAATTTTATCTACTATTACCATGATGAGATAAAAAGATATTGTTTTTATAGTAGCACCAATAATGCATAAAATTAACTCCATTCCCCATATTAAATTAATTATTTTAATATTTAAAATATAATAGACATGCTTTATATTAAGAACTAGCATTATCAAAGAATTTTTGTATAACAAATGGAAAAAATCGAAAACAATTATTTTAATATAATTATTAATGTAAATATATATAATTATATTAAAACAAATATATGTTTTATATTATTTTCTTACTTTTATATTTATATTTTAAATGGTTGATTTTCTATAGGTAAAAACAACAGTTTTTTTCTATTATACATAAATATAAGTACATATGTAATTCCATACATAATGGGGTCTTTTATAAATTTTAAATTAAGTTTAATTAATTATAAAAACATAAAACCTCATATTCACAATACTGTATGTTAAAAATGCCATTTATATAATATAATTAAAATTATTTATTTTTATATATTATAATATAATGAAATTATTGTACTCATTATTTATGAAAGGTTCTGCTATTAACATCGTTTTGTGATTGAACTATTTTAATAAAAAATATATTAAACTTATAAATTTGATAAAACATCCATTTTTCATTTAAATAATAGTTTTTTATAATTTATTGGAGAAAATGATTTCCTTCGATTTTAATCATACTTTGTTGCAACTTTTCTAGTTGTTAATGTTTGATTAAATAAAATACTAATATAAATTTTAATATTTTGCTTCGAAAGTTCAAAATGAATAAATTTTATATTCAAATCGTTTTATTTTTTTTAAGCGTCTCAGTATATCTGAATAATAAAATCCTTGCAACTGAACTTGTTCCAAGAACATTTACAAAAACCAAATCAAAAAAACGTTATGATACGTAAGAGAATGCAACAATATATATATTACATATTTATTATGAAAATATTAAATATGCTCCTATGCAACACCTTTATTTTTGTACACATTTAAAATTTGTTCATTTTTATTAATGGTAGTTCACAAGAAATATATGAAAAAAACAATCACTTATTGTGTACCGATCCCGAAGAGCTTATAAACGCGGAAAAATATATGAAAGAAGCTGTAGAACATTTTAAGTACCATGCTATGTATTTAAATGGTTATCAACCTATTGAAAGAAATCCTAATTCGAGTGTGTTCTATTTTAAAAAAAAACATGAAGGTCATATAGTTGAAAAAATTGAACGTCGAGTTCATCATCCCGATAAGGTACCAATTAACAAACAATATTAACGTTATAAACCAAATAAAACTAAAAAATTATTATAATTTATATACATATGTTTTTCTTTGTTTCCATTAGTATAATGAAGTAGTAAACATGTCATGGAATTTCGATCATGCCACATTTCCCAATGCTAGATCTGTTAAAAGTATGCAAAACATAAATAATTAGTCAAATTAGCATATTATTGTTACTATTTATTGCTTCCAATATATTCAAATTCATATATTTTAACTTGATCAATGCAATTTTATAATATTGTTTTTTAGGAAAAATCGCCCGTGTGTACAATCCAAATTTAGTAGTAATGCAGCAACGTTACAGACGTTGGCGTTTGGGCCGTCAGAAATATTTTTATGCTTTAGCTTCAAAGGTTCAAGTAAGGAAATCAATTTCCTTCTCTTTCTATATACGTTGTATTTTTTATATTATTCACAATAATTTATGCAATATTTTTATTAATTTTGTAGATAACAGAAAACACAAACTTAATTGTCATGGTTTCAGCAGATATAAATGATCACCACCCTTCCAAAAAAAAATATGAAAACAAAATCATAAAAAACACAAATGTATTCAAAATTGACATAGACTCTGAAGATGATATTAGAAAAGGAAAATTACAAAAAACGTTTGTTAACATAGCTGGATACCTCATTCAAAAATACGACCAATATGTTGATATCACCTTTGTCGCATCTGTAAACGATATACAAATTTTATAACTTATTTCAACAATTAGAAAAATGTTGTTATAAATGAATGTACATGTTTATAATATATACTATAATTTGCAAAAAATTTAAACGTTTTATATATTCATCCATTTATGTTTTTTTTCTTAGATTGATGGACATTCTTGTATTTAACAAAAATACATTATTAGAAAAGCTTTAGGTGATTTATTCCCTCATATATACATTCCCGCATCGTAATATTAGAAGATTTGTGTTAACAAAACGATTTATTTCCATGTATTATGGCTACTTTAAATTACCATCATAAAGTGTTTTTTTGTTTTAAGAATGTTTTTTTTGTATATTATTTGTTTATATCTTTTAACATTAGGATGCAGATATGTGTATTAGTTTTGTGAATACTAGATAAATTATTATTTTTGAAGATCTTTTGTTTATGATTTCCTTTCATTTAATACTTATTACCTTTTTTGTGTTTACAACATAGACACATCTTGTGTTTAAGCATACGGGATGTACATGTATTTAATTAGTATTCAAATTATAAAAAATTAAACAAAGATATAACCTAGAATATATCCCATAATAGGGAACTCTACCCCATAATATGGGGTCCCCTAAACGCATGTTTGTAAATTAATTAAAAATTCACAATTTTTTGTTACAAACCTCATTAGACCATTTTCATCCTTCACATATAAAACTCGTATCACACACTCATTCTCTAAGCTTTAATGAATAAGAAATTTATATCGTTCTAAATTTACCGTCCTTTAATTTTTCTTAGTTCGTCATAAAATCAAAAAAGTAAAAAAACACAAAGTCGATTAATGAAAAGGTCGACTAATAAAGTCAAAAAAGTAAAAAACACGAAGTCGAAAAATATTTCTCTATTCCTTATATTATTCCCCTATCGTTCAGGAATTCTTCCTCTTCACTTACACCCTCAAATAATATGTTATCATCTTTATACATTGTATAGCTCATTTTATCTAACTCTTTCATTTGTGCCATAGTCGGTATTATTCCATTACTTCGTTTTCCTTCTATTAATCTCTTAAAATATCTGTCATGTAACCTAGCATTTATCGCCTCGTTGTATTCGCTTCTACTTTTCAGGCCTCGTATAATTTTGTTTGCCAACTTTAAAACTTGATCGATCGTTTTACTTTTCACTAATTCTACTGTGGTTCTGGAAAACCATTCTTGGTAAGGTCTATGATAAGAACTTAAAAACCTTACTGGCATAACAAAATAGTATATCACGTTTGTATAAAACACATACCAACGGAAAGTAGCGTAAACTGAAAACAGGTAAGTAAACGCAATAACCAATCCAAATACATAATTTTGATGGAATGCATGTAATTCTGGCTTCTCTGGTGGCTCCGGTATAAACATATCACTCGCCTGATCCTGTAGTTCATCGTAAAGCGGTCTTGGAAGCACCCTGCCACTTTCAGACCATATAGTAACACCCATATGCATAGTGTAGTACATCATAATATGGAAAAAACTTTGCCTACCAAATGCAGCTTGACCCGCCCAAAACGTCCACCACATTGGTTCATCGATCACACTGTAAACCCTGAGCACAGCAAAGTATGTGACAATTGCGAAGATTTTTTTTAAAAAGTATTGTATTTTCTTCTCCATGGAATAGCTGTTCGCCGATACAATTGCTTGATGCTCACAAAGCATCTTCATATTATTAAGCTTAAGAATTCCGTATATCTGTGCTATAAATCCAAAATAATTCGCAAAAATAAAAGTTTTTCCATAGCGTAACTGTGTAATTGGTTTCTTCGCATACAATGGCATCAAGCTGTTCGTTATGGAGTCAATTATGCTACCATAATGTACAAACGCAACCTTGAAATAAGCGTCTTCATCCATAGTTAACCCAATCAATTTCGCCTTTGCGTAATCTTTGTCCAACTCATTCAGATTCTTGTTTATTTGTGTTGAAAACATTGCATGAAGAACGGTATACAATGTCTTCCCCAAAAACTTGGATTTCATGCTATCGTCAAGTTCTTTAATTCGTGCCTCTTTACTTAATCGTGAGTAGTTCTTTGAAACGTTTAACATGTAGATGTTGGTCAGGCTCTGCAAAGGAAAAAATAAAACCGTTAAAATTATACACAACATTTCATACATATAAAATCATGCACAAGTCACACACAAAATTATGCACACGCTCGTACCGTCGAATCGTTTCGCCTGTGGGATCCGGCCTTGCCTTCAAGTTTCCTGCACAACAAATACAGCGTCTGTAGGAATGTCACATCACTGAATGTATCTTTGTTATTTTTATAAATATAGACTAGTTCATCACCAACTTCTTTCAAGTATTCTTTGTTCAGCTTAAACCCATAAATCATACCATATTTGTAAAAGTTATAAGCATTTCCTGGCGTATAATGAAAAATAAAATTAAACCTTTCAGTCATTCTGCGCAATTTTGGAACGAGTGATAAATATTTATATATAATAAATGGTTCTGCAAAAAAAATTATATCTTTATAATTCTTCATGTATAATTCATACGAATCTCTCATCATCATTATTTTATTGCTTATGTTAAATGTATCATGTGATTCTATCAAATTCTTTACATGTCTCTGTTTAAAATAATATTCATAACCACTTTGAATATATTTCTTAAATATTTCTACTAATTCGTCATATTTAGGAGCTACAAATCTTTGTGAAGCTGGCTTTCTATAAAGTTCGGCTTTTCTACCTGGATTATCATAATGTAAAAAGAAATATCCTGACGATATATTAAAATACCAGCTAACAAATTGAGCTTCAAGATCCCTAGATATAGGGTTTCTTCTGAACATTCCACGTGGTGGTTCATTTAATGCGTGGAAAAAATCTAATTGCATAAAAGAGTTTACGTGTATAACGTATTGTACGACCTTTTTCATCTTTTCAATTGTTTCGGGTCTTAGCAAGCCTTCCAACACTAAAAAGAAGAATGTAATATATCTTATAGAAATTTCACACAAAATTAAACGAACAAAATTGTAGAAAATTCGCAACATAGCTTACCTGATAAAAGATCTGGAGCTACGTGAGACCTTACATATAGGGTATAAGCCCTTTTTACGCCAGATGGATACCAATGATCTGTCACCATTGTTTTAACGTGTTTGTCCTCATCTTTCAAGTCGTAATACATAGCTTCACCCACACTTGCTTCATGAATCTCTGCAAAAAAACAAGATTTTCAAATTTGAATACACATATTTTTCTATACAATTATTTAAAAATATACTATTTTTATTTTTTTTAATTACTTTTGTAGCTTGTTAATCGGAACAAAAACAAAAATGTGTACCAATTTAAATCATTTGATAAAAGGTTGTCATATTCGTCATAAATATTCATATTGGTCACTATACTTCCTAACGATTTAGCTTCAATTACTTTTGTAACATAATTATAAAATTTTTCAACCATTGATAAGCTGTATTCATTTTTCAAAGTCATCATATCGAAAGCTCCTTTGCAAATGTTACATTTTGACACGATTTTTTCTTCTTTGGCTGTTAATTTCTTTGATTTATTCGAAGATTTATTTTTTTTGTCATATGCCTTACAGCTCGTAACACCTACAAATGACAGCAACGTTTACGCATCCATAGATACAAAAATAATATATACATCCATATACGAAGCATGCATTATAACATATTAAAATTACATTTAGTTAAATTCGTGAATTGGTCCTTCAAAGTTACTTCATCATCAAAGGCGAGTTGGATCGCTGCAAAGGAAGGAAATTAAAGCGATGAATAAATAGAACGAACAAATTTGAACGAATATATATACGTGGATATATTTTAGTTACCATTGTAATATCCGGGAAGGTACAAAGAACCCACATATGCCTCGATTTCGTTATCTACAAAAATAAAAGGAATAGAAATATAAAATAAACCAAACCAGTGGTAGTATACAAAACCATCGATATTATCTGCTAAACACATTTCGCTTACTCAATATTCCAGACAAGTTGTAGAAGTGCATGTACACAATTTGCTGTGGGGAAAAATCCAAATAATTGTGCGCAAAAACACCAAAATTGTCTTTCACATCGAAAGGTGCATCTACATTAAACGATTTCACATTTTTCAATACAGCCTTATTATCATCATTATCATTATCCAAGAAACGATCACTATTGTATATATTACAATTCTTTGAACTATTACACATATATCTAAAAAAATCGTCTTTCATATCTTTGTGTTCAAAAAGATAATATGATTTAAATTCATCATCATAAGTCCTTGAAATTAAAGACAATTGATACTTATTAAAATGATGAATTAAAAATTCTAAAATATTGCATTCATCAAATACCGCCTTTCTATTTTGCTCTAAATAAGATATTCTTCTTTTATTTAATATATCAACACTTCCTTCGACATTACACATTAAATCAAGTGCCTTGAATCTGTCCGACATGTTGAAACTCAGAATTTTTTGCCAGCTTATAAAATGTCCCTTTCCCTTTTCGAAAAAGTTTACATAGTTTTTGTTAGCCAGTGAAAGCGTGATGAGGTGCCCGAGTACTGCAAAAAAAAGCGAAGTCAAGAAAAAAATGAAATATTTGACATAATCCGAAACAGTGTTAGTGCAAAACAAGTGCAAAGTGTAGTGTAATACAAATTGTATATTTAATTTCCACGTAAAAAATTCAATATTTAATGCAAAAACAAGTTTGTGATGTCCTACCTGGGAAGTGTGGCCCGATCAACTGAAACAACCCTATGCGGTGCTGTCTAGCGATACGCTCCAAATTCTCCCCAAACTCAAAGCTTCCGTCTGTCGTGAAAAACCCGTCACTCATTTCAAACAACTTTTGCTTGTCAATATCATGCATCAACATATCCAAGTATTTCCCATTTTTATTTACAGCCTGATCCTTTCTCTCATCATTTGATCCCGCTTCACCATATAATATATCATCTACCGCATTTAGAGCCTTTTTCAAATCACCTGTTTCTCTATACACATCCATACTCAAAGTCATCACTTTTGCTACTTTCAAACCTCTTATAAGTATCATCTTTCTCTTAATCAACCTCGAATCCTCTTGAGTGTACAACTTCATACCCTCAGTTTTTGCAATATTCTCATATTTTATTATATCCTCCAATCCTGTTCGCTCTTCTGGTATAATGCATTCAATACCATCTCCACCGTTCTCAGCGTTATCACAATTTATTACCTTAAAATTAGATGTATCAATATATTTCTTAGATTCGCTCGTTGCCTTTGGAAACTTTACGTTATCTGATTCTAACGATTTTATTAATTCACGTTGCAATTTCATTAAATTATCATATAATTCTTTGTTATCAATCATTTTCTTTAGTTCATTAACATTATCTTCAGCGGAATGGCAAAACGCATTCCCAATTATCACCCCCAATACGATCAGGGCCACCTCCGTTATATTACGAAATAACACCATTTTTCCTAATTTTTAATATACATATGATCTTTATCTTTTTACTTCCATATCAATTCAACTAAAATACAAAACAATAATTTCAAAAACATAAAATCTATCGAAAATTATATGTGAAAATAAGATACACACATTAAAAAGTAATAGAGCTTCGCATTATTAATTTTATTTTTTTTAAGAATAATTTAATAATAATATTATATCATGCATACATTGTTATTTATAAGGTTTTATTAAGAATATAGTACACATGTACATATAATTGTAATATAACCTTTTATTATTATATAAAATAATAATATTTTTAGTGTGTGTATTTTTTTTTATTATAACATTAAGTTTTAAAACAATATTAAATTATTACTATTGTTCTTTATTTTTTTTCTTTTTAAAATAATAGTAGCTACGTTTTTTATTCAATACATCCATTCACCGAAACAATTGTGTGTTTTATATTCTTTCATTAGTGCATTTAGTATATATATATAATTTTTTTTTCGACCCCACATATATGCAAGTATACCTTCAAAAGTGTTAGCGTCGATATTATATAATAGAAATATAATTAAAAATACAGATTACGAGAAAAACTAATAATTATTTTTACACACTGTTTTTCAATTTTTTCCTTAACAATTACAGATACGTTACATAAACATATGGGCAATTTGAATAGCTCTTTTTTTAAATAATCTATCATTTATCACAATAATATTTTTTCAAATGCTATCTCCCGTGTTCAATATTGTGCACAATATGCTAATTTTAATTAATGCGTTGCATTGAAAATTTCATTAAGGAAAAAATTTATTATTATTAAACCTTTTTATTTAAATTATTATTTTTTTTCGTTTATCATCTAACATAATACACATGCACATTTAAAAATCATATATTTTCTCCAATTGTAATATATCTAAATAATATATATACAAATGATTTAATTATAAATTGCCCTTATAAAAAAATATATATTTGGCGATTTAATTATTTTTTCCCATAAAATTTTATTTATATATAGTTTTTTTCTGTTTTGAAATACGTATTTATTATGTATTTTTTCAAGAGAATATAATGCATTATATATTATGTATTTTTTTTGACAATTTCAGTATAAAAAATATATTTTTTTTTATTATCATATTTATAAAATTCTATTTTAAATCCTAAAACTTACACCACAAAAAGATTGTTCTAAGAAAAATACTATATAATTCAGGGTATTTCGCGTTTTTTGAAGTAGTTACGAACTGTATCTTTGAAACTTCTTTATTACATTTTTGTTGAATTGCTATAATACTCATCGTTATATAACTACTTACACAATACGGCATATTAGATCGATTGAAAAAAAAAATATACATCTAAAACAGCAATTTAATCCATTTATATGTTCCTGCCCTATTATTTTTCCTAATCTTTTTATATACCTAGTTTGTGTGGCTAAACTCCTTCTTACTCTTTACAACGCTAGATTAATAATTATCGTGATAACATTTTAATACATCACTATATGCTGTATTCATCAATATTTTAAAGATATTATTTCCCCATGTTGTGCATATAAATAATTTTAATAAAAATCGTATTACACCATAAAAACTAATAATATAAAATTATATTTCGTAAAAAATTAAAAAAGGACTAATATTTTCTTATCATACTTTTTACATAACCCTTATAAAACCATTTGACACCATATTTTCCTACTTAATCATTCTAAAGTTTTTTTTACAAGCTATGTAAAAACGTGGTGTCCCCATAAATAGTAATAGTCGTTAGCTAATTACACTTAATTCATTTTTGTTTATTTGTACGTTTGACAAAAGAAATATGAAATAAAACATATAATTTTATATACTTCACACACAAAACAATAAATAATTACCTAGATATTGTCAATTTATTCTTAATAAGGAATACTATAATTAATAATATAGGAAATATATAAAACAATATAATGCCATTGTGTAAGCAACGGATTGGCATTCTAATAATAGTAAATTTAGAATTAGTATAAAAATTAGAGTAGTAAATATAATTAAATAAATCTACATTATATATCCGAGTTATTTTGCTCTAAGTTATTAAATACGTTCGGAGCTATTTATATAAATAATACCTCAAAATAACTCGCTTCACAAAGTAAAATACTGTATACCTTAAGTATTGATAAAATAAAAAATTAATAAATTTACGATCTCAATTGTATATTTCTCTTATACAATTCTTTTATAATTTATTGAAAATAGTTACTTTTAACGTTTTTTTCTTGTATGTACATTTATACAGCATATAAGCAGCAATAGTGTAATTAAAAAACCTATTTAAAAATGGACAAATTACATACGACAAAATTACATATAATGTAATATTATGTATTAATAATGAAATATCCACATCGCGAACAATGTAAAAGTATTGTGAATATTAAAAAAATCTGTATTTGTTTTTTATTACACATAAATTATGGGTGTTGCTGTTGTTGTTGTTGTTGCTGGTCTGGCGCAGAATTTATATAAATGTAATACAATATACCTATAATTGCTGTTAATAATAAAGTGGTGTCTGCTCCCAGATGTTTCAAAACTAAATAAAAGGCTACAATAGCAGGAACCAAGTAGTAGTAGTTAACTTTTACCACACTGATAATGCTTTTGAATTGTGTCTTTAGATTTTCACCCAATGATTCAGGGCCTTGATGTTCAGAATATTGCCCATTACTTGATGGTTCGCCGGTTGTCCAAGTACTATAACTATTTCTAGTTCCGTCCCTTTCTTGGTTATATTCATTTTTACTGAAATGGTACACATTTGCACCCGAACTTGAAGGGTGTGACATGTATTCGCCTAAATGCCTTGCATTTCGCACTTTATTTTCATTTATTCCTTCATTCTGAAAATAATATAATAAAAATATACATTAATTAATTAAACATACACCAATACACACAAAATATGCATACACATTCATTGCAATATTATGCTAATATAAATAAGTTATAAATGCATGTTCGCTACATAATTACAAATTTGTATGTATTTCGTTAATTATTACATGGCCATTGGAGTAAAAAGAAGCAATAACGATAAGTGTAATTCCAACAACTTTCGATATCAGTTTTAATGAGCTAGCGCCGGCCTTTTTAGAGGATTGATTCGAAATTTGTGAATGCTTAGCAGAATCCATTTTTTCGTAAATTATATATTTTTTATTTTTAATAAAATATTTCAGAATTCTCTAGAGGAATTATTATATCCCCAAAAATCATTTTTTATATTAAAATATATAACCTTTTGTTTATTAATAAATTCGAAACAAAACATAATTGTTAAAAATAAATTGTATATAAAATCTTTAATAATATAAAAAATATATTGTGCAAAATTTAAAATTTAATACTTTTCTAATTTTATTTTCTAAAACCATCTAGATCATTTATTTCTCATAGATGCACACATATGTTTAAAAAATTATAATCGTCACCAATAAAAATATTATTATTAAAAAAAATAATAAACAATGTACACACTATGGAATACACGAATCCATTTCAAAGCAACTAATTTTAAATTTATTTATAAATTATATGCTACTTACATCTAAAGTATTTTTTATGCACATCTAATTCAAAATTAACTATCAATATATTTATTTGATGACAATTTTTTTTTTATTTCATAATTTATACGTTAAATTAGCCATTCATTAAAAAAAATTATTTGTACACACTTACAAAAATACGATAAAATAAAAAACTAAAATTGTTTATTGGGGGGGCATAATATTGTGTGTTATATATTTTTTCAAATGGGGATATTTTATCCTTTTATCGTTTTTTGAAAATTGTATGCATATTTAATATATCCAATATTTTTGTATGCAATTAAATATTTATATGCCTTAATAATAAATAATTAAATTATGCAAATATCATCCCTCCAAGATATATGCATATATACATCTAATTATTGACGGTTTGGGTTCAGATCGGTGTAAAGTATTCACTGTTTTTATTGTGCACATACCTAAATATCTAATGCAATAATATAAAAATTAAATTTTAAAATTATTTAATGAAATATTATTTTTATAATTATAATATATAAATGGGAGCTTATTATTATTTTTCTTCTTCAATAATATTTTATAAAATTACATTAAAATAATATTGATATTTATGTGCATAAAATGCAATTTTAGTTGATTCATTTTTTTATTTTATAAAGAGATAACACATTTGCAGTTATGCATCCCGTTGGTGTAGATGCGATGAAAATATACTTGTAGTAAAAAAATTAATATCAGAAAATTATTAAAAAATATTATGTAAATATGCGAGCACATTGCATAGCACAAATATAAAATATTTAATATGTATTAAATGAAGCTTCCTCGCGTAAAAGTGACAAACTTCTTCTATTAAAAAAAATTGTTTATGATTAAATGTAATTCCAAATTATTTTTCCATTATACTATAACTTTTAATTTCGCTTAGAATGTAGGTAATAGCACATATTTCATTAATAAAACGGTGTTTAAATTTCCTTTAAATTTGTAACATAAACAACTAAATAAATTTTTTAAAGCAATATGTTCAGTTGTTACTACATTAATATATATGCATAGATTTATATCTATTGCTCAAAGGATTACCTACTTAATAAAAATTGTGTTATTCCATTTAGTGATCCTTACAAAAATCTAAATAATTGTATTTCTAAACGACATCTATATCCATCGATTTTTTATATTCCTTTACGCATTATCACGTATTTATTTTGACCAACCAGGTGGATCATAGGCACTTCTCCAGCCATTCGTTATCTTTTTATATATCTGCGAATGCAATGAAAAGTGTTGTCAATACCGCCATAAATAATAATACACATTCTTTTGTTTTGTCCTTTTTTGCCTTATTCGTATAAAATAAACAGTGATCGAAAAGCCATTGCTTTTCATTTATATATTACTAATTGTATTTTTGTATGTAATTATGTTTATTTTTCGAAATTTCGTTATATTATAAAAAATTTTAATATTGAATTAGGTTTATATATAATATTAAGTTCATAAACACAAATAAAATATAATGCTTTATATGACAATAAAATAACATATTAAAAAAGTTAAAAAAATTCTATGTTTTTTTAACTTCACATATATTTATATTTTATTTATTTTACGAATTATAATACAAAAAAAGTTAATATACAATATAGTATATAGGTATCGATATACTATGCTATAAATGCAATTACACAAACATGTGCAAATTTAAATATATTATAATTTTATATCCACATTTTGTTGATATTGTTCTTTAAGAAAATGCTCCACGTTTAAAACTGCCATATCTTCCTGCATTCTTGAAATATTAGCGTTCCTATTTTCATCTAAAGTCTGAACAATTTTCCTTATATAATCGTAATCATTGATTAAATATTGTTGTTGTTCATTTGATAAATCGTTGAAATGGTGTTTAGCAGCCACTTTCACATTATCCATAAATGCATTAAACCTTTTCAAAGGAATGTCGGCTTCATTTGTGTTTTCTTTTAATTTTCCTTTTACATTTACTTTATTTATTCCTAATGGTTCGGTATATTCTGTACTAGTAGTTGGTTTTTCTCCGTCAGGCTGTTCAAATTCTCTTTGTTTATTAGGGTATAAAAAATCAAAACTTCTAATCCAATTATATCTTCCTATATTGGGCGATCTATACATACAATAAAGTACCCCAAGAATACTTGCCACAATCCCTGATGACAACAAAGCAATTGCAACCCTTTTCTTCCTTCTTTTTTTTTCTACAACACTATCAATGTTTTTTAATGTGCTCACACTTTGGTCTGAATAATCACTTGATCCTAAAGAATCATTTTCCTCTTCACAAAAACAAGGGTTAAAAAAACATGTAGTAATATATAACACATAAAATACGAAAAAAACTTTGAGAGTGTTCATTTTATACACTTTTATATATTTGCTATTTGTCTAAGTATTACAAACAAATTAAATTACTATAAAAATCAAATAATTATACACAATTTTTTATCATTATTATTGTTAATATTATATTTTCTTTTTATGTGCCAACAAAAAATTATTAAATATAAGTGATATTTTTGAATCACAATAATAAATGTGATATTATAAATAACACATTCAGTCAATCATACTCTTTAAAATATTATTTATTAATATAAATTGTGCATGTAAAACATTGAGGCATTCTTATTTATAGGCTTCCCCAATACGAATAATTGCATGCAACCACAATATAAACAAAATTGATGTTGTTTATTAAATTTAAAAGGTAACCTCAAAATAAATATTTAAGTTTATACATTACAAAAAATGATTTATAATATTAAATTAACAAATATATAATTTATTATTTCCAATAAACTTACATTTTCAAATATTATAGATCAAATTATTTTACCTATGTTAATTATATAAATTAAATAAATATATACTCTTTTTTTTTATACATTACCAGTTGTTTACTAGCATAGTCACTTAAACATTTAAATATTTCATTTTTTTGTGGGCAAATATTATATTAAATGTGGAATTTTGGTAAAAATAATTTATTGTTTATTTTTTAATTAAAAATATATTTGTGTTAAATAAAATAACCATTGAAAAAAAAATATAAAAACAAGTATAATACAAAAAGAATAGTACTTAGAACAAAGGCAATAATAATATATATATTCTAATGAATATAAACATGACAAAGCAGGCATTATGCTAATGCTAACTTTTAACTTTTGTAAATCGTTACTATATCATATTATTATATGCTTTTAAATATTGGCTATATGGTTCACCATTTTGTCATTGAAAGAGTTGTAATTATAGATATAGGCACTAAATTTCACATGTATAGCCAAACCCATTTTATGTGAAATCATAAAATGCAATTCCTTTACATTCTTAATTCATAATATGACTTTATAACACAATATAATGAAACATTTTCCTGTTGTATATTGCATGAAAAAATTAAATTGTATATTACCTTTAATTTGCCATTTTTTTATTAATATGTTAAATTATATATAAAAAATTTTATGGGTTAACGAGAAAAGCAAATATATAAAACAACCATGCATTTTTATGCTATTTAAACAATCCATAACAAAGGAACAACCATAATTGTACAATTTATATATTTTTATAAAATAATGTTATACGTTTTAGTAATATAGCATTATTGCGATCAATTAAATTTTTACAAAAAAAATTTTAACAAAAAAATTTTTAACAAAAAAATATAAAGTTCCAAAAATTTTAATTCAATTACAATTTCACTTTCTTTGATTTTGTAAAAAAAAACGATCCCTGACAAAAAAAATTGGGTTGTACGTGTACCATTTAATTATGATATCTTATTCTTTCATTATATATGTACACATATATCCTATATTTTTATTTAGATAGTTTTTAAATAAATGATTTTCTCGTATATTTTGAAAATATATTTCGCTTTTTTTCCTACTATTGTTATAATCATTAAACTTAAAATCAATCCTACAATAGAACACCTAAATCGAAAAAAATCCATGTTTTATAGTTATATATATCGAACCATATCAAAATGATGCAAAAAAATAATATAAATACACATCTTATTCGTATTTTTACCAAATCGTTGTTACTAGGGTGAATACCGTCCAAAACAAATGTGGTGCAATTTTTTGGCAAGCATTTGATTTATTAATCTATGAAATTTAGAGAAAAAAACAACCAACGAATTAATTACTCGTATATATATACATATATAGTCGAATTAATGCAAATTCGTAATATGTTATACCTGGATAGTCCCAAAATATGTCCATATAAAAAATATAAACATTAAAATAAGCTCTGAAAGTAGCTAAATGCGCAAAAAAATATAATAAGAATAAGTTATGTATATCATATAGGCACCAATTTTTAATATATTATTATAAAATCATATTATGTTTACTCCTTTATCCTCCTTTAGAAAAGTTGGGACTCTTCTTATAAATGACATCAAGAAAAAGCTCTTCAAAAATATTATATATGTACATATATATTTGTTTATTTAGTTATTTCCTTTAAAACCATGTTTATATGTTTTATGTAATTCATGTAAAATTTTACTAATATTGATGCTCCTATGATCCATGTACCTATTTATAAAATACACAACCAAAAAATATAAATTGTTTAGGTGAATATACTCGTTAAAGGAAAATATCTTATGTAAGCACACACATTTTCACAAAATTCTGTGGTTCATTTTTTAAACCCCTTTCTATTTTATACATATTATTAAATTTGTCTATATATTTCTTACGTAAATATCCATCACAACTTATGTTTATGTCTAGTAGTAAATTTGTTAACATTAGGATATTTACCAATATAATTATTACTCGTGTAAATAGCCCCTAATAAATTGTAAAAATTGTCTTTTATTTATTCGGTTTAAGTGCATGAATATGCGCTTCATTTAGTCACTCCTATTAATGCACATGCAAAAATGGATTATTTGGAACAAAAATAATTCCATACCGCTCCTAAAAAATATCAATAAAAGGAAATATTATTTTTCTATGATATATGTGCTTGCATATATATTATATATATACTGTATTACCTCCGAAAAAAATTACATTTTCATTATTCGCGACTTCTTCTGATCTATCAATAGCATTCTTACTATTTTGTTCCATTTTTTACAAGCAAAATTAATAAAATATAGGCAAAGTACATATATATATCACTAAATAGACATGTATATGACACAAATATATGTAGATATTAAAAATTGACCATGTTGTATTAACAACATCAAACAAAAATTATTAATATCGTTTTAAACAAATATTCTTTAAATTTTATTTCAATACTACTATCACACTTGTTTTTATTTTATAAATTGAATATTCCTAAATATATATATCCATGTCTTTATATATGCCGTGTATGCTTATATATTTTATAACGCATGTATATACAGATTTAGAAACAATTAACTAAAACGGTGAAATCATACCTTGCTACCGTAATTTAGTAATCATTCAATGAAATTTAACTTTCCTATTTTTTATAAATTATAATAATAATTTTTTTTAATTTTTAAATATCCAACATATAGTAGACCATTTTTACGTTGTGAAAAAAACACATATATTTATGAATTTTTAGGCAATATGCCCTAAATAGAAATAATAATGCAAATGCATACATAATATAGCCTTAAATGATATCCAAAAATTACTTATGTTGATTATGTTTTGAAATGCTCGAATATTAAATTTATAGTAAGCAAAAATCCAAATGACACATTAAGCATTCGTATGGAATGACATATATTTAAATATTATAACATTTTTTTAATCATTAAAAATATAACAAAAACAAAATGAAAATCAAAGGAATAGGAAAAATAATACAAACAAAATCATTTCATTTAAATTATACTTGAGTATAGTTGTAAGGAGCTATTTTATTAGCTAATATATGTACATATGATCACATACTTGGTTTGCACATCAATATGTATCTATTTAATAAAACACAAATGGCATATGCTATTAACCAAACACTAATAAATAATCCAAAAGATAAATATATCTCATAACATCCTTTTTCCAATTGATCCCAAATGCCTTTATTCCTACCTTTACGCTCTTTCAATTTAAGCATAAGAAATACTCGTTGATTTTGTATATATAAACAAGCAGCTAAGCACATATATATACTATCCCAATTAATAGTGTCTCATTTTTTTAAAAGTCATGTTGCCTTCATCGAATTCATTAAAATCATCAGTTGCTCGTCTTTTATTTCCACTTTTTCTTTCAAAATAGAAATCATCCTTAATTAACTTATCGCTTTGTTGCCCCTTTTCATAATTTTGATTACCTATATATACTCTACTAAAACTGAATTCTCTTTCATTTTTATGATTCAATTTCATTTGTCTTTTATATTTATATTTGCTTTTCATATTGTCATTTTCGTCACTACTTTTTTGGTGAGTTCTTTCCTTACCATAATATCCATTATTTTTTTTATTCCTCTTAATGCTATATTCCGAATTCGACGAATTAAATATTTCACTATCCGTATCATTATTTACATCATTTTCATCATTTTTCCAATCTTGATCATCTTTTTTCATGTTATCCATTCTTAAAAAAAAATTATTTATTATATCTTCGATGTTTTCGTCTTTAGTACTTCTATCAAAGTTTAAGTTCAAATCTACATAACAATTTCTTGCAATTGCATTTTTTATTAAAGAATCCCATGTAGAGTTTTTTTGTAAATTTGTTTTGTCTCCTATTATCCATAAAGAATCTTTTGCTCTTGTAAGGGCAACATTTAATCTTCTTTCATCTTTTAAAAATCCAATATTATTCCCATATTTTTGTATTGTTTTAAACTTATTTTTGTTACTTATAGAATTACTATTTTGATTATTATCTATCCATTTTATTTTATGTAAATCATCTGAATCTTCATCATCCAAATTTTTTGTATCGAAATATTTATTTTTCTTATTTTTATAACTATTCGTTTCATTATTATTTTTTAAACATTCCATAGCTTGCAAATACGATCGAACACATGAAAAAATTATAATGTTTTTTTCTCGTCCTTGAAAGGCATCTACAGTTGACACTTCTGGATATTCATTATCTGGAAAATTATTTTCAAACAATTTTCTAATTAAATGTACTTGAGATTGGTATGGACAAATAATACCAATATCTTTGAGGTTAAAATTAATGGATAATTTATAACATCGAGGTATTGGACTAGCATTATCTTTATTTTCCATCATATTTTGAATATGCACTATTAATCTAAATATAAAATAAGCTTCAGCATAATTAATATACGATTTATGGTGTGTAATTGATTCAATACCTTGTATATTAATAAATTTATAACATCCTAATATATTTAAATAATGTAAATAAAATAATGGTTTATTCATTAAGCTCTCATCATTTTTTATTAACCCATTATAAAAATATTTATTAGGAAAATAACATATTTCTGGCCTCATACGATATTGAACATTTAATAAAACACTTGGAATTTTGCACAATAATAGTCTTTCAAACAATGATCTACTATAACCATATTTTTTACAATCTTCGGAAAATACAGTAGCTGGCAACTGCTTTGGATCTCCAACCATAATAATACTTTTTACTTTCAATCGAAATGGTATTAAACAACTTAATTCCACACATTGACAAGCTTCATCTATTATTAAATATTCAAATTCTATATTTTCTAAAATGGGTGATGCACTACCAGATAATGTACTAAATATAACATCGCTTTCTAAAACCATATTATCTTTATTAATATTTGAATAAAAAGCACCAACTTCTTTATCTGCTTCAATTAATATATTTTTTCTTTCTTCAAAAGTTTTACTTTCTGAATTTAATTTATCGAAACTCCATTCATAATGTGAATGTGATTCATTAAATAAATATAATAATTTTTCCAAATATTTTTCATCAACATTATTTATTATTTCGTCAGAAAAAAAATTATTTATATTTTCAATCTGTTCACATGATTCTTTATTATATCTTGTATCATTAGCATCCACACAATATTTTTTTGAGCTATTGTAGTTCAATTTATCTCTTACTTCTTTCATTTTATTTAAGGTAAAATCGATTGCTTTAAGAGAAAAGGATATAGAATTTTTCCGATTATTAAAATGATCTTCATAAGCATTTTGCTTCGAATTTTTCCTTTTATTAAATATGTAATCTAATGAAATTGGTTGAATTTCTTTATCCGTCTTTTTCGATAACCCAATTCGAATGCATTTAGGTATGATAGTTTGTTTTTTTAAATATGGGGTTTTATGATATTTATTATCGCGATTTTTATCAGTAAACAATGTACCACCTTTTTTATTATACTTCTTATTTATGTAATTAACATTATTATCATCTAAAATATCACTATCGTCACTATTAATGCTACTATTTTTTTTACCATTATTTTCCCTCATAAAATTTATTAAACCATCATTCAAGATTCTTTTAGCAATTTCATCTATAGCAGAATTTGATGGAGAGCACACTAAAATTTTCTTTTTATTATTTCCATTCCCTTCATTATTGTAAACCACCTCTTTTGTGCTGGCTTGTTTTCCATTCTTTAGAATACTATTATTATCATTCATTAATGCATATAATGCAGATATAATACCAATGACCGTTTTTGTTTTTCCAGTTCCAGGTGGGCCTTGTATTAGGGATATTCCATTTTTATTTAAAAAAACTAATTTGACAGCATCAATTTGTGATTCATTTAATATATTATAACGCTTCATATTCTGCAATATAAACTTTTCATAATTATTTAAGTTTTCTTTCTTTTCACTAACTATTTTATCTCTATTTTGATTAATATTTTTATATACATGCTTCTTTTCAGATGCATCCTTATTATTACTTTCCACAGGATCCAAAATTGTATTGAATAAAGGTGAACTCTTACTTCCATACACACTTTGAAATTCTCTTATATTTGTTATTAAGCTACAAATAAAATATGCATGATATTTATTATATGTTATATAATTTAAATTTAATCGATTTTTCCTCTTTTCTGTTTTCAAAGGAAAATTATCTTCGTTTATTAATTTTATGTCATAAATATTTTCTGTCTTGTTAGAAGCAACATCTACTAATCCAAGAATATGCTTTTGCGATTTCATAATTTCTTTTAATTCATCATATCTAATATCTCCATTATCGCCATTTCGTAAATTATCTTTCCCATCGTCATATGGAACTAAAACTATTAGGTCCATTGGTTTCAAATTATCAAGATTTGTTTTATTTTCATTAGATGCCGAAATATTCCATATTAGCCAATATGGCGTTTTTTTTTTTCCTATAACATTAATAACAAATTTGTATGTGTCTCCGACCATCTTGTTTAATATGCAACATCTGCACTCCTCCAAGACCATAGGCTTAAAAAATCTAAAAATAAAAACAAAAAGGCAAAAAATATGTATAATTATATATATATAAACAACTTAGATGACATATTTATTCGCTATATTTTGATCGTTTTTTCCCCATAATATTTTATTTATTTATGTAAATATACTTGTGATATTCGTCTTCATTTTTAAAGCGTGTTGGAATCTCTTCATTAATGCAATTTCTGTATTTATCCAAATTTTCTAAATCGGAAAAGTCCCATTCTAGAAACTCCTGTAACATAATATAGTATTTATTAATAGTATTTTCTAATTCCACTCTTTTTTCTCTCATCTCTTTAAAGTATTGATGCTTATTTATTTCAGAATTTTTTTCATTCAATATGATAGCTCTTTTCTGTGCTTTTAATGAAGCATTTTTTTCTAAAATTTTTTTCGCTTTTTCCAATGCTTCTTCTTTTTTTAATACACCCGAAGTAGTGTCTTCCTTTCTTCCAGTTTCTTTCTCTGTATTTTCTTTTGCTATGCCTTTATTTTTTAACATTTCATTACTGCAAGTTAAATTGGATTTAATACCCGATCTTGATTTATCTTGCTCATAATTTGGAAAGGTATGCTCCTTAATATCATTTTTTTGGGAGTTGGAAACATGGAATGTACGCTCATCTTTTCGTGATAAATCATTAACTTCTTTATCTAAAAAATATGGAAGAAAACATATACCTATATATAATGCTATATACATTTTCGAATAAACATACACAAATGGATTTGAATACATGAATGGAAAAATGCATTTCCTTGCAATAGTAAATCTTGTACCGTAGACATTCTTTAAAAGACTTATTTACAGTATTACATTTTAATAGTTTCATTATTATTTTCTTTAATTTTCTCTTTTTTTGAATATTCAACTTACTTATTTTCAATGGATCGCCTTCTTCTTCCAATTTATTCCTCAATGACAAATCATTGCCTTGAATTTGGTTCAATAAAATTTCTTTAGTTTTATTAAAAATATTTTTGTATTCCCACAAAGCCAGTATTTCATGAATACACTGTGGAAGTTGCAAAGTCTCTACTTTTAATTTATATTGCATAATATTATTCAAGCAGCTTTCATAACTGTTCGACTCTTTCATTTTTATCAAATATATCAATGATTCTAAAATGGTGTTAATAATTTCCTTTTGCTTAGATAAAAGAAATATATTCGTTTCATTGTCAGTTATTAAACACATATTTGATTCAATAAATTGAAAAAAGCTTAATATTTGGCTACTTAAAAAAGATAACTTTTTGAAAAATAAATCCGGTAAAATATTACTTAAAGAACGGTATTTTTCCGCCTTTGCAAATTTTTTTATAAATAACATCCATGTGGAATAAAATTTTAAAAATAGCAAAAGTGCATCTCTTACATAGATATTTATTCCACATGTCTTTATTTTTATAGCAAAATCTTTTATCTTAACACTATAAAAAATGTATATAATAATTTTCCAAATGTTATCAATTATTAAATTAATAATTCGTAATAAAGTGCTATCACAATTATTTCTGCCCATATATTTAATTAAACATTTTATTGTAACATTTAAATAAAACCATGCTTTCGAATTTATTAATATAAAACAATCTAAGATGTTTAATTTTTCATTTGTACTATTATCTATAAATTCCTTTCTTTTTAAAAACAATATCATGGTGTTAGTAAAATTTAATATAGATAACAAAAATAACACCAAGTATTTTTTACACTTAAACAAATCTATTATATAACACTTTAATATATAATCATAAGGGCCGATAATTAAATTATATCTTTTTTCTTCATTTTCCATATCTTTAATAATTATAAGTGGCAATGTTAAAATTTTACTTTTATTCTTTGATCTATTCATTTTATATTCATCTTTCATAATATATTTAATAATCAAATCAAATGCCTTTATTATATTTTTTTTCGTTTTCTTATTTGTATTACTTACACATAGAAAAAAAAAACAATTTATATATTTGTAGATCATCTTATCATTTTCTTTGTTTTTCAGTATCCGTATATTTCTATATTTTTCACATTTTTTTATTAATTTTTGCAGATGATCATATTTATTACTCTTAGTCATATCCCCTTTAATTTTTTTATTATCATCTTTATTGCTACAACTAGTAATATTGATTACATTTGTTTTCCCATTAGAAATGTTGGTATTGTTGCCAATGCTACCCCCATGATTAACGTCCTTTGTATTTTTTGATTTTTCGTCAAGTTCAATATTGTATATTTTATTATAAAAATACAAAATATTGATGTCTTTAACTTCTTTTTTATCATCATCACTACTATAGCATATTCCTTCGTCATAGATATCTTCATATAAATTGTTTAAATTAACTAAATCGTCATAAATAGATGATAAACTACTTTCAATATTTTTAATTGTATTAAAAACGTAGGTAAGAAAAGATATAGCTGAATGAACTTTTGCTTTATATATACCATTTGAAATTAAATGACATAAATATATGGTTTGCGGCAAAAAAAACAATATTAATTTCTTATTCTTTTCTTTTTTTAATTCGTTCATAAACACTTCAACAACGCTATAAACATTCATAAATAAATCTTTATATTTTTCAATTGGTAATACTTGTTCAACTCTATTTATCACAATATTTATTATTTTTATAAATAAAACAAAAAAATGCTCAAATATATGCTTCAACTCTATTAAATTAAAATCGTCATCACATACATTTACTAGGTATTTTATTATTCCATTTTTTTTATCACTAAATATTATATTTGTTAACTTATTTGAATACGCATTCTCTTTTATATTAGCCTTAAATATGTGTAATAATAAGTTGTTTACCGCAAGCTTTTCTTCATTTTTTTGTAATATATCGTTGGAAAATTCTATATTCACTAAGGAATCAAAAATCCCAAAAATTATATTTTTTTCCAACGAATCACGGATATTTGAATCAGATAAAATGATAGACAGCACCTGATAAAATGAAATACGAGTATATGTGTATAGAAATAGAACATATATTTGTATTAACTTATTAAATATAAATAGCCACGCACATACAAATAATACACATCAACGAAAAAACTCATGAGCATACACATTATTCTCCTTCTCATAATATATATAATGAATGCACCAACCTTTATTGAAAACAGGCGAATGTAATAATCCTTGCTATAAATAAGAGGGGAAAGAGAATATATAGCAATATTCTCAAAAATCACACAATTTTCTTTTAATTTTTTTTTATATAAATTTTTTGTATATTCATCCACTTCAAAAGAATGAATATATGATTTTTTATTCATATCAAGGATGTTATAAATAATGTTTATACAAGAATAAGTAGATGCCAATTCAAAATATTTATTTTTTATATTTGCATTTTTTGCAATATATAATTTAAAATTATTCAAAAAATACAAAACTTTGAATGACAAATTTAGCAAATTATTAATTATTTCCATATGATCTTGAAATAAAATCCATATCAAATACGTATTACTTTCATTGCTAATAATAAATTTATTTAATTGAAAACTTTTTGTACTTTCTTCATCTAATATATATGCCGTATTCTTACTACCTTCATTCTTCAATATATTTGACGGCGTTTTTATTTTGCTGTTATTATTACTGTTGCTGCTCTTGCTACTTTCGCCATTATCAATAATATGGGTTTTTTTTTTTTTTATGTGAAATAATAAATATATTCCACATAATAAGCATTGCATATATTTAAATATATCATAATCCCTAATACTATTTTTTAAAAAATTATCCTCTTTTTTTGGTTTATTCGAATAAGTATTTTCCTCAGACAAATTGCTGTTAAGCATTTTAATAATACAACCATCTGATAATTTTATCCAATATAAAAATATGGAAGATATCAGTTTTTTAGTTGCATCGTTAGAAAAAAAAATTTCGTCATTTATAAATGTGTTATGAATAATTTTAAAAATAATTAATTGTATAAAATTGTCTGAGTATCTTAATGAATTTAACATTAAGGAATAAAGGATTATCTTTTCCTTCAAAACCTTCTTGATTCCGTCTTCCACCGCGGTGTGTTTTAACAGAAGGAATATATGTGAATAAATGTAAGGAAATATATTTACATATTTGTTTGCATTTTTGGCATTTTGAATAGTTCCTCCTTGCTCCACTTGTTTATTATTACTATTATATCCCAAGTTTTCAGAAATTATGCAAACATCATCTTCTTCATTCTTTTCATTTTTATTACACCCATCCTTATTATATAACGATTTATCGATTTCTATTAACAATTTCTTACTGGTTTTAAATTCTTTATATAAAATACCACAGAAAAAATATAATGATTCGTCATCTGCATATTTTTTTATAATATTATATATATTTTTATCATTTAACTTTAAAAAGTTTTCAATAAATAATTTCATATTTTCCTTATTTATTTTATTTATATCTAACTGATAATCATTGTCTACTTGAAATATTTTCGACCCATTTAACATTAGTTCTAATATAATTGAATATACTTTATTACTATTGACAGGACACACAATTTTATTAATAACTCTGTAAAAATTTATTTTAAACAATTCATTTTTTATTATATTTATTAAATTTTCATCATTTTTTATAACTGAAGAAATATTCTCTATAAATTTCTTTTGAAGAACGTAATATACCATTAAGCATTTTTGACAGTTCTCTATATTCTCAAGAATTATATTTTTTAATTTATTTAACTTTTCATAATAATTTAATTTATTCTTCTTTATATTCTCTTTAATATCTTCCAATTTATTTTTTTTATTATAAGCGTCATCATCAAGAATGGAAGCGAGAAATTCGTGTTTTTCGTCAATTACGTTTGTGTAAAAAAAATAAACAACTTCTTCATAGACATTCTTGCATATTATATGATTAATATCAATATTAGATTCTTTTGTTTTTTCGAAAAATGATTCAATAGAACTTTTATACAAATCACTAATATTCACTCTTTTAATACATCCTTTTAATGATTCAAAAAATTTAATGTTCTTGACGCTTTTTGATTTCCCATCTCCATTATTATCCATTTAAGCACGTACTTTATATCGATATATTTTACTCTCTATGTGTTTCCCTGTTTTTGAATACATGAAATAATCATAAATTCTGTTTTTTTTTGGCAAATGTGTTATATGGTTTATAAGGATTATATATACACACGCACAATGCATGCTTATAATACTTATATCAAGCATGAAAAATTAATTCTTTAAAGTAAATGAAAATTTATGTTGCATTCATATTTTTACAAAACATCTTTATCTAATGATGGCATTTGTCAATATTGTGGACAAATGTATTTGTTTACTGCATACGGAATTACAAAAAAAATTATTTAAATACTTTAAAAATTGAAAATGTTTTACTTATATGTAATATTCATATCTTTATATGGGCTATTTTTATTTATTTAAAGACATTATACGCTTCAAATAAAAATACTAACTTTCATTATTCGGTACGTATTTACACCTTTATTAGTGTCTACGTAAATGCATTTCATTTATCATCTGATTATTTTATTTTCCTCTATATTTTATATATATTGAGAACACTTAATAAATAAAAAAAAGTACCAAAAAATTTTATAAGAAATTAATATAACTATTTGAATTATTCATTCTATATCATGCGCAAAAGGAAGCACGTGCTCCTATGACATCTAATAATATCATTTCTCTTTTATTTAATATATATAGTGTTTATTTTTTTACATTTCTATTTTATTTATTTTTTATATATGTATCGTTAATTTTTTTTAACGTGAATGGATTGAATCAATTATAGTGCTTATTAGTAGTAGCATTATTGCTGTTTTCCGTTTTTCTTAATTATATATATTTATTTAACTATTTATATTTTTATAAAAATAGTAAAACATTTTAACAGATATTTAAAAATACTTTATTTTATTTTATAACTAATTCTCATAAAACACCACATAATCATATTCATATAATACGTAATACATGTAAGCGCATTTACATTCCATATAGCTTCTTATGATCACTTTAGGTAATAATTTTTTTAATCATATTTCTTTCAATGTATTTTTTTGAAATCAACAAATATTCTTACATTATATATATAATTAATATATACATTTGCATATACATAAATTTATTATGAATCGAGTTCCATTTTATTTTCCCTTTTTTGTAAGCTATTAATTACCGTTATATTTATATTACATCATTATAAAAATGCGTACAGTTGTATCATCTCACACTATACCTTCAATATATTTTAAAATATCTAAGAACCCATTTCTTTAAGTATAAATAAACATAAACTTATTTTTTTTTCAATACCATTTTGGTTATAAGAAATTATTCACTTACTAATAAAAAAAAAGACTGCTATATATTCTTTTTATAATTACCATTTGTAGGGAAATTAACGATATTTTCATGGTACTTCACCCATGCATACATCTATGTGCCATAAGAAAAAAAAAATCAAATAATCAATGATAAATATATGTAAAAAAGTGTGCGGAAATATGACATAACCAACTATTGCAAAATAAAAAAGTAAAACTTGATGAAACCCTTTTAAACCATTGTTCCTCACATTTATTTAGCGCATACAGCTTTGCTTTATTTTATATAAAAACTTCATCGTTTATCTTTCAAATTTATTTATGATGTATAAATTTGATCAATTTAAAAGTTTAAACTTTCATTAAATTAACCATGAATAAAAGTAAATGAAAAAAAACATTTTAGAAATATCAGGAATGCCACAATAGCAATTCGTATCATTAAAAAAACAATCATAAAATAAAAATAAACAAATAAACATATGTTACGAACGAATAAATTGATATGCTACATGCATATTAATTTATTTCTATTGTAATGTTCAAATTTTCCGCTATGTAATCTAGCCCAACCAAACAACTTTCGGCAACAACCCTGCAGCCATCCTTTGAATAATTTTTTAAAGTGTTTATAATAACATCTTGTGCATCTTTATATTCTTGTGAATTTAAATTTAAACTTCCTAAAGAGCCCAATGCTAAAGCCGCTTCATGCCTAACCATTTCATGCTCTTTTTCATTTTTCAAAGATGATATTAAATACTTTAAAGAATTTAAACGTAATGCTTGTCCTAGTACAAATGCAACCTCATGCCTAAAAATGGCTGATTTTGTGTCTCTTAATAAAGCTTCCCCTAAAGCATTTATAGAATCCTCTGATTCCATGTCTCTCAATTTAAATAATGCTTCATATCGCAATTTTAAAGGTAAATTAATATTATTTAAATCGTCAATTAATTTACCAAAGTTATCATTACTATTTAATGTAAATACAATTGGATCAATTGTATTAAATCTTTTAGAAACAAATTCTTCACTTCTTTTTTCTTTTATTGCATCCTTTATAATATTTTTATTAGAACATGAACAAACTGCGTATTTGTTTTTTTCAATTAATGAACTTAAAGCTAATTCACAAGTTTCTCTAACTTCTATTTGTTCATCGTTTATAAATTTTTGTATAACTTCTATATTTGAATCGCTACCTATTGCGGCTAACCCTTCAGCAGCTTCATGCCTAACCATTAAATTTTCGTCTTTATCACTTAATAATCTTATTAAAAGATTATTATTTTTTTCATTACCTATTTGCCCTATTACATATGCAATTTCATGCCTTAATAAAACGCTATCATTATTTTCTAAAGCATAAGTAAGAATATTTAGTACTTCATCTATATCATCTTTATACACTTCTCGGCACTCATATAATGCTCTCATTTGTTTTTCTATAAATTCATTTTTAACATCCATTAAATATTTCCTTATAAAGTTTTTATTTGTACTATCTTCATATTTTATTACTCGAGGCCCTTCTATTTTAATTTCAGCCATTTTTTGCTAATATTTTTAATTATTAAAACGTATTTTTACTTTTCAATTTTATATTTAAGATATATGCACAACCCGTTATTCTGTGATTGGCAAAATAATTTGATATACAATTCAAAATGAGGTTTGTACAAATATATATTACAAATACATCCCAATTAATATCTACTATCTTCAATATTTAAATACATTTCATTCAATTTTTATGTTATGCTATGGGATAAAACCTATATCAGTAAATGTCAAAGCGCGCACGATATCGTCTTACCCTCAAGTGATGTATATTTTAATTTTTATGGTTATATAAATCTTACATTTGCATGACTCGCTATCCAATCATTTACTCGTTTATTCAGTTATTTATCAATATATTAAATTTCATCGAAACATCTTTTTTAGAGTCACCATATATATACTATATCTTATGAAACTAATTATTTTCCTTGTAAATATCAAACACGAAAAAATAAAAAATATCCTTTATAAGATTAAATATATACTTAAAAATTTTTTATAAATATATATTAAGAAAAATATAAAAATATTCCATAATATATATATTTATGGTAACAAAATAAAATATATTTTTTTTGCGCGTTAACTTTTTATAATCACCACAAAATTAAATAGGCTTATTAAACATAATTATTTTTATTTTTACTCCCATATTCGCATTTATTTTTGTACTATACCCGTTGCATTTAATTGTTATATTTCAACCTATATTACATGTATTTTTTTATTATAATGATGTTTTGTGCGACTTAGATAATTATATCATTTTTTTCGTATATTAAAAATTACGTTTTTTCTAACAATTGTATTTAATACCTCTTTTTTTATTTTCAAAATGCTACATAATTAGTTACAATTATTTTTTGTGCATTCCAATATTTTTTGTCCATTTTCATATAAAAAAAAGCGGAAAAATGGAATATGAAAACTGTGAATCAGATAGTAATTATACAAATCAAGTAGAAAACTGTGAAAATCCCGAGCTGGAAATGGATGGGTTATCACAAAATAAGGAATTAACAAGAAAAGAACGAAAAAGGTTAGAATATGAAGAACGAAATCGAAAAAAAAAAGAAAAACAAATAAAGAAAATACAAAAAATAATTACTAAATGTAATATAAAATCGTTGGATGGCTTAAAAAATAATGCATTAATTAATAACAACGATATATTCCAGATTTGTGAGAATAGCGATCAGCTAACTTCGATTACTAAAACAGAACATACTAAGCAAAAGTTAAACAATGACACAGATGAATATGCAGAAAGCTTAAACAAAGAACAAAATGTTAACAATAAAAATAACAGTAAACCAAAAGACCAAAATAATATAAATGGTCTTTATATGAATAACCATTTACAATCTCTAGGCATATTATCGAAAAAACAAATAATGAAGACATTAAAAAATAAGCTTAAAAAAAACAAGGAATCAGAGAAAAAAATGCTTTTTAAAAAAATAGAGCAATTTAACTTAAATAATAAGGGACATAACATTATGACACACAAAAATGCTAACAACAAAAGTGAAAAAAATCAAGAAAACTTAGATAAATTGTTCAAGGCATATGAACAAATGAATATTGATTTGCCAAAAAATCTAAAAATCGCAAAAAATAAATTGGAAACACGAAAGAAAAGGCTTTTAAAGTGTATAAATAAAAAAGAATTAGAGTCTATACTTGAACAGGAAGAAAACAATCCCCCCAAAAAATCGAAAGTAATAAAACAATTTAATCATGAAGAACAAAATTATCAAAGTGAAGAAAATAAAAGTAACGATTTAACTAGCGAAAATAGTGATGAAAATTTAGAAGATGATCATACAGAAATATCTAAAGATGATAGTGTTACAAGCTCTATCAACTTATATAATGACGAAGAAAATATACTATATCAAAATGGGAACAATCAAAAAGAAATGCAAAGTATTGAAATTAAAGAATATGAATCAATAGATGAAGGGGATGACAATGTAAATAAAAAAGATAAAATCCATGAAAGAAAAATCCTTTATGAACGTGTAAACATAAATAGAGATGAAAAAATAGAAAAACTTAGATCATCATTACCTGTTGTAGGTTATGAACAAGAAATAATCGAAGCTATACTAAATCATGATGTTGTTTTTATAAGTGGAGATACAGGGTGTGGAAAGTCAACACAAGTTCCACAATTTGCATATGAATATGGTTTTTCCACTAATAATTATTTAATTGGTATAACAGAACCGAGAAAAATTGCTGTTAAAAGTATTTCAAATCGATTAAACGAAGAATTAAATATTAAAGATGTTGCTGGATATCAAGTTAGATTTGAAAAATCACATTTTTTAAAAAATAGTAAAATTAAAGTTATGACTGAAGGAATATTGTTAAAAGAAATTATGAGCGATTTTGTTTTATCAAAATATAGTATCATAATATTAGATGAAGCACATGAACGAAGTATAAATATGGATCTTATTTTAGGGTTTTTATCTATAATATGTAAAATTCGAAAAGAAAAATATTTTGCATATAAATCAGATATTATTCCCTTAAAAGTTATAATAATGTCTGCTACTATTACTGATAATAATCTTTTTGAAAATAAAATATTCACAGATTACACTTCAATTAATATACCAACTGATAAAGTCCCAGTTGTAGATCATTTTCTTTCATATACCCCAAAAGATTATGTTGAAGAAGCTAAAAAAAAAATCATACAAATTCATAAAAAACTTCCCCCAGGTAGTATATTAGTTTTCTTAACAAGCCAAGAAGAAATTTATCAATTATATAACGCTCTCAATAATTTAAAAATGACTAAAGAAATTATAGAAAACACAACTTTTTCTGAAAATAATCAAAAACATATAGAAAGTGATCAAGATGAAAATTCACAGATATTCGATTTACCCGAAGAAAAAAATACTGAAAATGAGCGAATAAGCTTTTTTGTTAAAGATCAAGATGAAAATAAAGAAAAAACAATTATATTCGATGCATCAGATGATGAAGATAGTGACAGTGAAGAAGGTGATGTAAATAGTAAAGCTGGTGACAATGAAAGTGATACCGAAAACTCTTTCAAAAATAATTATGAATCGAAAAATGAAGAAATAAGCTTTAATTCTTCTGAAAAAATGGCAAATGACAATGATACAAATGCCTACGTTTATACGGAAAAAGAAATAAGTAATGAATGTAACGAAATGGAGGCCTTCGAAAAAGAAGTTTCCTCATTTGATGAAAATGATCCCCAAAACAACCACTTTGATAGCGATCAAAAAACAGATGGAAAAATTGAAAACGACCAAAATAATGAACTTTCAAATGATACTGATAATAGCGATCAAAATAGCAATGACAAAAAGAACAGTGAAAAATCTAAAAAAGAATCAACCATATGGAAAGGAAGTGATGGATCAGGTAAACTTACAGTATATAAACTATATTCTAATTTACCTATAAAAAAACAAATGCAATTATTTAATAACCCTAAGGATAATGAACGAGTGTGCATTTTAAGTACAAATATTGCAGAAACATCTCTCACTTTACCAAACATTCGTTATGTTATTGACTCTGGAAAAGAAAAAAAAAAAATATATTCAGCAGTCAACGATTATTCTTATTATATTATTGATAACATAAGCAAAAGTTCAGCACTTCAAAGAAAAGGGCGAGCTGGGCGAGTATTACATTTATTGAAAAATAATAAAAAAAATAAGAAGAAAATCGAAATGGAAAAGGGGCATGTATATAAATTATATTCTTCAAATTATTATAATTATTTTTTTAAAAATAATACTGATGTCCCAATTTTAAATTACCCTCTTGATTCGTTGATCTTATATTTGTTAAGCTTTAAAATTGAAAATGTTGAAAAGTTTCCATTTATTAATAAACCAGATAGTTCCAAATTTCAAGAAGCTCGAAAAAGATTGATATATTTCAATTGTATATATTTTGGCTATAAAGATATTGAATTTCTTTTTAAAAATCTAAGTGATAAAATAGCTTCAAAACAAGGAATTCAAAATCATGTAAATATGTTTAATCCACAAAATAAAAAAGGAATTACACTTGTAGGAAATTTTATTTTATCTTCACCAATCAGTATTAGATATGCTAAAATTTTAACTGATGTTTGTTTAAAATCTTTATCTATAAAAAATACTAGCACAATTCCGTTAGCTTGTCTTTTAGTCTCTTGTTTGTATCTTGAATCAATTTTTTCATATGACTATAAACTCAGTTTAAAATATAAAAAAAGCGAAAAAAAAAAAAAAAAAAAACCAAATAATAGCCAAACCAATGGAAACGATGGTAATAATACATCTGCCAATGGAAATATTAACACATCAAATAACATTTTAATGAACTTAATTTTAAAAAAGAACAACACCCAAGAAGATCTATCTGATGGTTCAGATTCCTACGACAACAGTTCCGATGAAGATATTAATTCATCACATCAAAATCCGAATAATGACGAAAATAGCATAAACATGATTGAAGAATATAAGTCCAATTTTAGCAATGATATTGATTTTTATTTAAACTTGTGTATCTCTTTTTATTTTTCAAAAGAAAGAGATAAATTTTGTTACAATATGAAATTAGATAAAAAAAAAATGGATGAACTACTTAAACTTTCAAACCATTTAATGAAAATAATTAATTTTAAACTTAATCATAATATTACTTTTGATATGCTTGAAAAAAATATATCACCAGTATCAAAAAAAATTATTTACTATGCAATTTTTCAAGGGTTCATAGATCATTTGGCAATACGTTCTGACTTAATACACAATGAGCATACAAGAAACTTGCAAATACAAAATTATAACAATAAAAAAGCATATTTTACCCAAAATATGAATATTCCTATATATATTAATTCGAATTCTGCTTTATATAAAAATAGGTAAGAATACTTAATCCTCATCGAGCCTTTTTATAGTGTTTTCATAAGATTCGGGCTGTTAAATAATAAAATATATTTATTCTATTGTACTCAAAAAAATTAATAAAAAATTCAATAGCGTTTTACATTCATAGCTTTTTTTGGGTAAATGCCAATACACTTCCTATCCTGTTTACTTACACATTATATAAATTTTTTTTGTCTCCCCTTCTATTTAGGCCATATCCACAATACATATTATACAATTATATTATGAAGAATAGAAATTCATATCTCATGTTTGATTGCTTAAATATTAGCGATTCAGACTTGGGAAAAATAACAAATGTTTGTATTTACATTAATGGATATGAAAAAATTCCACCACCCACATATGATATAGAAAAGGATAAAATTATTGTTTGCGCAAGGCCTATATATTTGCCTGCTTCTCATTATTTATCTATAATAACAAAAGAATTAAATGAAAATGATATTGCCTTTTATAATTATATTGCCTTATTTACATTAGATGGATCAATGTTTCCAAAAATGCTCAAGTTCCAAAAATTTTATTCACATACTGCAAGTAACATTATTAATTGCAGCACACAAAATATTAAAAGGTTTATATCGGAATTAAAAAACAACAAAATTAATAATAGGTAAGGATCATATATTATCTTTACACTGGTACATGATCATATGTTTATCCCCCTTATGAGCATACCTATATATACATATTCATTTTTTTTCAGGGCGAGCTTAATATCCAAATGGGAAAAAGAAAATAGTTTTTTAAAACAAGAATTTATGTCATTGATTGCAAACAAAATTACCAAATACGATGAGAAACTTATTAATAATTTGTGGCCGCCTATAGACTGAAGGAGTAATGTTATTATAACATGGGCAGGAATTTACATGCTATGCCTATGTATCCATAATTAAACAACCTATCTTTATTAATTTGATTCAAACAAATGATTTGTTACTATTATAAACTATTTGTGCTTAATTAGTATAATAAAATTAATATGCAGCCTTATTAATTTGCTTTCCTTTTTTTTAATTAATATTGTATATGTAATACATTTGTAACATTTTGAATTACATCTATATTGTTACACCATTTTTATCTAAACAAATTATTTTTTGTTCCTATTTTTAATTGTATAATTTTTTTTAATATTTAAATTTATATAAAACCACTTAAAACCATAATATACAACAGTCAAACAAATAGCCATTTTATTGAACATCTTTAATTAGTTCATTGTAAAATAAAGCATTTCGATTGACCTCACGACATTATTATATTTAATATATTGATTAAAATGATTAAATTAATTATTTTTTTTAAGTTTTACAGTTTTTTTTTATTTTTTTGTCTTATATTACACTGATAAATATACATATGCGCAAAGAATATACTCATTTGTATGTTAGTATTATTTATGAAAATAATAAAAATTATAAAAAATTCGATATATATTTAACTAGTGATATTTTTGTATGTATAAAATATACAGGGTGTTAAAACGTATTCATAATATGGTCTTAAATTTAAAATTCGTGTAAAAAAATTATACGTATTCTTCTATTTATTTTTCATTTGATGGTGGTAAGGAAAATATGGTATCTCTTTTTGTAATTTTTTTATATACAGCAGCAAAACTAATAAGTTTTTCGTCAATGTTATCTCGTTGCCTTTCCTTTGGGTCTAACATGATTCTGAATACTCTTTTTCCATCAGCTTTCATACTTATTCTAAAAATGAAAACAAATTAGGATAAAACATGGAAAATTATATATAATGGTAAAAATAATTCACAAAGGGTATACATACAACATGCATACTAGTTGCATGCGAGGTGGAAAAAAACAATGTATATATATCATTTAATGGTTTTTATATCAATTCATTAATTTGGTTATTACCTCTTTCCAATTATTTCACTGGGAGAAACAATATCTTCTAAAACTGAATCATATACGCTTGTTAAAGTTCTTGATCTTGGTAAGATTTTAAATGATTTTGTTTTTTGCCTAGATTTTAATATGGTTCTCTTTGCAACTAGCACTACATATTTTTTGGTTTTCTTTTCTAACTCATTAATTAATTTTCTTTGAATCTTTCTTACATAGGTAGCATATATTTTATATGGGATATAAATCAAAATTGTTTTTTTTTTTATTTTTTCAACTTCTATCAAATCACATGATAATATTTTTATTGCTTTGGTATCATTCTTTATATCCGAGGAGGTTGATAATTCAATGTCGACCAAACATTGTGCAATTTCTTTTTCCAAGTCAGTTGGATTGCTTTTAAGAATTTTACTTTTTGCAGAAACCATTTTTATGTGTTTAAATTATATTACTTCTATATATAAGCCTACAAAAATGTATAATGTTTTTTTTAGTTTATCTTTGAAAAATATACGCATTCATATAATTTTTTCGGAATAAATATATTCACGTTTTCACATAATTATACTAATAAAAGGGACTGACAAAAATGCATTTATTACAAAAAACAGTATGCTTCAATATATATAACACGCAACATAGATTATATTATATGTTCAAATTATAAATTTAGTGTCATACATATTTCCATATATTAATAGCATGTACACTATATAAATTATACTTTCAAGGTTTATCTGCTTATTATACATATATATTTTTTTTTAATTATTTCTATATATTTTTTTATAACTATTATCAAGTATGTTCATATAGAATTTGTATTAATCCTTGTTGAGAAGTTATAACCATACACAATAATTCATAAAATACTGTTTTATGCATAATCATATAATATAAATATAGTATTATTTTTTATTTTTTTGTTTTTCGTTTTTTTTGACTTACCTTTATGAAATAATAAGGAAATTAAGCATTATTCTTAAGGAATAGTTTATAATTATTGTTTCCTTCGTTTTATTTTTTTTTTTTTTAAATATTATAAAATATAAAAATAATGTTATATAAATGCAAACTAAATTTCAATTTTTTTGTTCTCAATTTACATAATTTAGCAATAGGAAATATAAGCCATAAATAGAAATTTATAAAAAGTAATGCATATATATTATTATAAATATATAATATTTTTATATATATTTATTACGGTATTTATTATTAATATATTATTTTACGTTGTTACATATTGTGAAGCACCAAAAATATTAGTATATATATTATTATATATATAATCCCAATAAAGGACTATTAAATACATTACCATTTATATTAGTTTCAATTACATTATTCTTAATATTTGTGGATACGTTATTTTTAAAGGCTATAAATAAAATTATTCGTTCCCATTTTATATACTTAACGTATTTTATTATGCTCATTTTTATAAAGCCTAAATATATAGTAGGATGCTTTAAGGCGGAATTTATTATATATACACCACTTAAAGCCCTATTTTTTCTATCAAAAAACCGAAGCAAAAAAAAATATATAATTATATATATGGTTATTAAATAAGGTTACGTAATTACCTAAGGTTAAATATAAGCACAAACCCATACATAATAATAAGGTAAACATAATTATATATTCAATATACGCATATCGCATAAAAAAATATATTATACTAATAATAATTCATAGTAAAAAAATATATGTGATATACAAAAACTATATAATAATAATGCCAGTTATATATGCTCCACGCCATTTACTATATTTCCAAAATTGTAAAACCCTTAGTTCAATAATATTTTTTGCTATTTTAATTTATGTTCTTTTATACAATAAATTATCCAAATAACGAAATAAAAAATAAAATTCCTCCATAATTATTTAAATATAATATGTATTTTATATTAAGCCCATAAAAAAGTTTATAAGCAAAATTTTACAAGGGGTTCAAATTAAAAATTCATCTTTAAAAAAATGGCATACAGCATACGTCAAATTTTTTATTTGTTGTATTAAGGAAATAACATATGAAATAACAACACAATGAAAATTAATATAAGATTTATGATACATGCAAACTTTTTTTTTTGTAATGTATGATAAAATATGTATAATTTATTTGATACATTTCCAGAAAATTGCATGGAAAATAAACGATTAATCTAAAGATATGAGTTTTTAGCATTAAGAACCAAAGACATTTTAAATCTTGCTTTTATACAATTATTCTAATATGTATTTACGAAATTGTACAATATCTCATACTTATTATATCTATTTCGCATTGAATATTCTCTATCCTTCTATACATTTTCCCAATTATATTCCTCTTTTCAATATAATAAAGTCGTGTGTATTAAATTGGATACAAAGGCAATAACACAATTTAAGCTTTTCCCAAGTATTCAACTTGGAAAATGTTAGCAAATATATTCTTATAGGCATACATAAAAACTACAATATTTGTATTTTCCCAATAAAACGAAAACCTATCTTATAATAGTTTTTCCGTATTTATTTACTAATTTCCATATCCTATATTAGTTCTAAAAAAGCTTAATATTTTTTACATTCCATAAAAAAGGCAAAATAGGATTTTAAAAAAATAATATTTTTTTTCTCACGTATTTTTCTACGTTTCGTTGTTGAACCCTTTAAAATATGTAAAGCGAACAAATAAATAATTACACGGTGTTTATTCCATTATATATTTATTTAAAAGGTACATATTTAAAGATATATAGATGAACATTCCATATTTACGTTTTGGAGAATATCAAAATTTTTTACACAAACAAAAAATGTATTATATCACTGTTCTATATAATATTTATTTATATGCATTTTGTTAACAGAATGCGGTAAAAGTCTTGTTTCGCATAAGAATTGTGAATTGTTTTATACATTTAAATTACATAAACATCATACAATATAAATTAAAATTATATATCATAAAATATAATGTAATTTTATACGTTTTTTTTTCTCAAAATTATCTTTTTTTGATAAAAATTTTAAAATACCCCCATGCTAAAAGTGTATATTTATTGCCTTGAAGAATACACCACAAAATGCATATTCTAACTAGAACGCAAACAATAATAGCACGCTTTTGAGAAAAATAATAATAAACAATAAAATAAAAAACAAAGCAAATAAACTTATAAGCTACTAAAGTAAAATCATCAATGTGAAATGTAATTACAAGTCAACATTTTTCTATATTTATTTATATACAAAGCGCCGCAATATTAAATGAATTCACATTTATTAAAGAAACAAGTTGGTTATGATTATTATTATATAAAAAATATAGTTTTTTATAAGAAATGTAAAAATGTAAAACCATTTAGCAATGCACAATTCCCCAAAAGGGTTGGATTTATGAAACCCGCATTTAAACTTAATAGAAAGGCGCAGAAATATATAGTAAATGTTCAATGGATGAAAAGTAACGACACAAAAAATTTAGAAAAATTATGCAATAATATAAAAAAAGATGCTAATCTATTCAATAGCTACGAACTTATTGATTTAGTATACTATTTAAGTAAAATTACTAACAAAAATGTCTATTCAACTGTTGAGCCTTTATTATTTCATTTTTTCCGGAAATATAACACTTCAGTTAATTTAAATGGTGTATCAATACATAGACTATTGAGAGTATTAACAGAATACCAAGACTTAGTTTATAGAGAATGGATATATTCAATCGCAAAAATAATTTCAAAAAAACATGCACATATATCCATGAGAGATATTCAACTTATTTTAGATGATTTAGCTTTATTTTACGATTTCCAAATACATTGTCAAATTATCCCTTTTTATAATACAATTATTAATAGAATACATGAACTTGAAATTAAAAGGTTACCTTTCCTTATACATGTCATTGGAAGAATTGGATGTAATAATAAAAACTTGTTAAACATATTATATACTACTTTAAAAAAAAATATATCAAAAAATGATTTATATAGATCCGATTTTTCTGGTCTCATGTTAAGAGGATTAGCAAATTTAAAAATATACCCAGATAAAAATATACTATATCAATTATATAAACCCGTTAAAGAAAATATAAGTTATACCAATATCAAATATTTATCTTGGTGTGCAGATGGATTTTCACGATTAAATTATTTTTATCCTTTACCTTTACTAACCAATCAAATAATAAAAATGAAAGATAAAATTTCACAATTAGAGCTTAATGATTTTACATCAATATTAAATTGCATACAAGCATACATATTAACAAAGCAATATAATACCCATAAAAATTGCTTAAACAAGACAGACGAAATATGTATGAAACAAAAAAATACTGATATAGAAGGAGGAAATAATAATGATACAAAATTGGCTCACCAACAGCTTGCCTATCAACCTAATGAGATGATTAATAAAGATGAATGCAAAAAAATGAATTCTATTGAAATAGAGACTACCGATTTCGAATCTGAAGAATCATTTTTGCATTCAAATAAATTGGATAATATAAATCCAAACCCCATAAGTGAATCACACCCAGAATTTGGTATGAATGACAATATGATAACTATTGAAGAATTGTATAATATTTATTTAAAATTAGAAAATATTATTTTAGAAAAAGTAAATGAAAGCATATATAACAGTACACCTCCATATCGAGTCATTATGTTCGAATTGTTAACTCGTTTGTTCAGGTTTTATAGTAAACCTATTGATTTAATTATAAGCATGAATACACATAGATATGATACCTCTTTATTATTAAAATATTCAAATAGTATTTCGCGTATTATATCTGATAATAAGAACCGAACAATGAGTGATTCGAAATTATCCTTTTATGTAAATCAATATAATTTTTCAAATGATTTTTTTTTTGCCAACACATCAAATTGCCAAAACGTGGTAAAGGAAGACGCATTAAGCATGGAAAGTCATGCAACTAATGAACATCAAAAAATGCCCGTTAATGCGTATGAAAAAATAGAAAAATCAAAACAAGAAATTGCACAGAGAGCCGCGATTGATGAAAATACAAATGTGAATGATAATATCAATACGAATGAAAATAGTAATAATAATCATCACGATGTGAAATCTGGACACCCCGATAAAGAATTCAGCATTAATTTAAATGTAAATACCCCCCTCCCTAAAATTTTAAAAAATTTTTTATATTCCATATATTTTAGAACACCTGCATTAGGGGGGAGAACAATTATGCTACTGCTAATCGCATTAGTCCGATTAAATTTTGGAGAACGCGAAAAAATTGAATACTTAAATAAAGTTAATTCTCATATATTACCTTTTTCTAAAGCCAATGAAGTATATAGACCATTAACAAATTGCCTTATTCGTGAAATAATTCGAAAACTTGAGACATTTAATTCAGAAGAATTAATCATTTGTGCAATATGTTTAAATGAATTAGACGCTTTAAATTTAAACAACGAATTGCTTTCATTATTAATTGATAGATTGTTTAATTTAAATAAAAATAATTATATGAGTAAGGATCAATTTGCACAACTAAAAATCCTTTTACAATTTCTATATTTTCATAAAAGAAATAGTATAATCAAAAACTTGCGCTTCAATTCCATAAAACAGTTTAAATCGTTTTTACACCCTTAGCTACAATTAAGTACATATGTATATACAATATACATATGCCGTCTCTATTTGATTTTTTTTAACTTAACGCCTTTTATTGTGCTATTGCCTTTCATTTCAGGCTTAAACAGCTTTAGTACCAATTATTAATGGGCTTATGTGCATGCTTATTCTTATTATGTATATTTGCTTGTTTATCCATTTGTTAATTCGTTTATTTATTATATATCTTTGTTATACTTCTTATTAATCATAATCAGTCTAATTTATTTACACAATCTTTTCTTGTTTTTAAGTTTTTTTGCCATGAATACACGCCATGTTTTAAATATATATAAGTATAGTAAAAATTTTGTATACCAAAAAGGAAATACCATTTATATTTTTTTTAAATAAGTTTTAATATATCATAAAAAATTTTATAATATTTGAAAAACTTTATATTTATAATAAAAAATACAAAGTATATTAGTTAAACACAAATTGCACATATAAAAATTCACCATATCAAAATGTAAGTTACATCAACATAACGAAATCATTAAGCATATTTTATAGTACAATTTTTTTTCTTAAATATTAAATATATGCAAATAATTTATAGATAATATTTTAAATACACTTTTATGAAACATATTTTATTTTAATATATTTTTTTCCTATTTAAAAATATTGCTTACACTTTAAAATGTTAAGATATACAAAAAAATATGGATAAACAGGGAAAATGAGGCATTGTGGATAAAAAGAAAAAATCTTAATTATATGCATGTAATACATATATTATATTTGGATATATTTATATATAAATATAACAAATATTTAAAATGCTTTCACTCGTAAAGAAATTTTCTGGATGCTTTGTTCGCGGATGCTCCTGGTGTAAAAAGTATAAATAAAATTTGATGACCAAACAAAAATATGCTACAATTTTAATCGAAATAATCATATATAATTGCCATTATTTCATATTTTTTTCACCTTTAGCGTTGGATTCCGTAAATTCTTTAGTGAAGATTATTTTTGGACCAAAGCAAATGTTGGCCCATTTTTCATAGGTCTTTTCACAGCACCTTATTGGATTTCTGGTTTAAAAGTACAATTTACTCATGCTACTATTTTCAGTGTCAAACAAGGAATACCTACGTGTGTGCATAATATATACCCAAATAAATGACATCCAATGCATATATCATCACCTTTTTATTCCTATTTATAGAGCATATACTGGAGCATACGTTATGATCAACTCAACAAGCAGGAAATATTATCCGACAGATTCACTTGGCTATATGAAAGAATGCTAGAAGACGAAGTTCACAAAACACTTTTAGATAAATTACCATCCTATAATTTTAAAAATAATGGACCAGAAAATATATTAGGCCCTAATAAAATATAATTTTCTATCGCCAATTTTTTTTATATACTTTTTCCCCATCCTTTCAGTTAGTATATTTAAAAATATTGCTACTTTTTTTACACCACACATTTGTGTAACTGTTATATGATATTCTTATTCTAATTATATTATTAAACGGTTACAGAATTGTACTTCTTCATGACCGCATTGCTTTCATAAGAAGCTCATATTTAATCATAATCATAGTAAATGCAGATAATTATTTTATTTATTTAAATACATGTTAACAATGCCATTTTCATCCGACGGCAAAATTAATTTCGATTATATATATAACAATAAAGAGCTCAAGAACAAATGCTACCTACCTAGTAGCGACACCTTTGTATTTGCCGAAGCTCTAGAAGAAGATGCTGAAACAATTTCTCCTAATGTGAATATGGTCTTGGAAATGGGGTAATAAATGAAAAAAATTGAAACATATTTGCACTAATGGTATACATTTATTTGTTCACCATTTCGGGAGGGTGTAAAACCGCAATGAATTTCATTAATCATGTAGTTATGAATCTTCAAATGCGCAAAATTTTGCATATATTTATATATAACTACATAGCAGATATATATATTTAACACTTTGAACGAAATTGTACAGAACCGGAAGCGGATATCTTATTCTATTTTTATATGAACTATTATTAAAGAAGAATAAAAAAGTCGATCTTCTTTACTGTATTGATATTAACAAAGATGCTTGTAATTGTGTACAAAATGCAATTAGTCTTAATGCAATTTCAAATGTTGAAATAATTAATAATAATTTATTTAATAATTTACGAACATGTGGGCAATTCGACATAATCTTATTTAATCCTCCTTATGTTGAAACAGAACAAGATGAAATGAATAAAACCGATATTGTCGCTTCATATGCTGGGGGAAAACATGGAAGAGAAGTTATTTTAAAGTTTTTACATACTGTATATGATTATCTTAGTAATAATGGAATATTATATTTACTATTGGAAAAAAATAACATACCACATGAAATTATGGACAGTACTCTTATATCTGAAAAATTCCATTATACAGAATTAAAAAAGAAGAAAACCCTAAATGAAACGATTTTTATCTACAAACTTCGTAAAAAAATTTAAAAACAAACACATTTTTACCTATAACATATGCATACATATACTTAAAACATGAAATATGCTTAATGTATTGCATAGTTCTTATTACATTTCTTAAACAATATATAAATTTTCCCTTTTTCACCATTGTTTTATAATTTATTTGAAAAAAATAATTTGCACATGCGTATATGCATACATATGCCTACATGCTATTTATAAAATATTTTTACAACTAATTTTACTATATAGTAGAAAAGGTTTTTGATAAATGCTAAGAAACAAAAAATAAACAAACCGAAGCAATAATTAATAATGAATAAAAGTGTAAAAGTATGAAAAACAAATTAATCAATATGCATAATTATGCAGTATGATTAACAAATTAAGAAATGAAAAAATATATGCACGGAGACGCGGTAAACTTAATAATAAAATGAATAAAGTGAAATTGGTGAAACTGGTGAAACTGGTGGCAAAACGCATCATAACATATTAATGTAATTTTTTTTGAATTTGGATCAATGCTATCCAATAATAATAACCCCATATATTATGTGCATTCATCATGTCTAAGCATAATGATTCTATAAACATAAAAAAATATCCCATGTGATTCTTTTAGTTATGAAAAAATTGTGTTGTATGTTAATTTTTATCTAATAGTATTATTATATACTTTCCCTTTTATACGTTATAAATAGACCATATGACTAGAACAAAAATAGCCATTGATGAAATAACGTAAATAAGAAACCTGTTATTTTCCATCCACATATAAAAATTTAATCGTATAGCTTCTCTCCTAAAATTAAAATTTTCTTGGCGTAATTTTTCACTTCTGTTAACTAGTATATCAATTTTTTCTCTTCTTTCTAATATTTTTTCAATATTTTCTATAATGATATTTTGGATGTTACTAATTTGGCTTTTCAAGTTATGTACTTCATTAGCTTCGTAATCATTGAATTTTCTCTAAAGAGTAAAGAAATAAAAATAAATTTAATTTTTCATGTTTGCCACATTATTGCAATTTTATATGCACAATAATGATCGCATATAGATATTCCACTTTTTCATTATCTAACAACTGTATTCATTTTATGTGTTTCCAAAATATCTATAAACAACAATTAAGTGATTACAAATGTTTTAACATTACCATATTTTCTTTTAAAACAGATTTGAATTCTTCATCCAATGATAAAGTGATAAAGTCTGATGTATAATTAAAATGCTTAAAAAAGCTGCAAAATTATAAAAGGAATATGCATGCCCATGTGTATTTATTCCATTTTTGCATAACAAACAATGATGTAATATATAATAAAAGTTGCTAAACCTACATTTTTGATACTTCTTCTAAAAAACTATAAGGAATTAGGAACCCTAATTCTCTGTCGGTCATAGCCATGAATGTAATTCCATTTTTCATTAGTTGGTGAAAAACATAACTATAAAAATTATAAAATAAATAAACAAATTATACACCAAATAAGGATTTTCTTTGCCTTAATAAATATAATCATGACAATTATTTATTTCAGAGCATTAAATTATTATATTAAAATTTTCAATTTCTTTCATATTAGTACTCATTATATATATATGATTTTCTCGACGAATGCGGAGGTATTATTTCCAAAAGTAATCTGGCGATGTTCGAAAAATTGCCTCCAAATTCTGTGTATTCCGCCAACACCGTTTTATCTAAAATACAAATAAAGTATAATATAAAACAAAATATAAATAATTGATTAAAATATCACAATTTAATGCTTTACATCCGCGTTAGCATTGTCTACAAGCACATTCGAAAATCCATAAAATAAAACTTGAGCTTTACATTCATGTTTTATCTTACCTTTTGCTACTAAGCCATATATTATAGACATTTTTTTCTGTGTTAAATTTTATTTTTATTTTCTCTTTTTCCCAACTTGAATATAAACAATATTTTTTTATTTATAAGTAAAACTTAAAACGAATTGCATAATACACACCCTTATTTAATCATTACTCTTCCTATGGAACAACATGTATAAATCTATCCACTTTTATATAGCTTATTTAATCATAATAAATTGTTATAAGAAGAATAAGTATATATTCATATGGATCAAACAGGCGTGAATATGTAAATATTTAATATTCAGGGAAGAAGAATATACACATAAAGCATAATATATATATATGTATACACAGTAATCATATAATCATACATACCTCAGAAATTGTTTACAAATAGGTATGTAATGCATATATTTTTATCTTCATACATAGGGGTAATATTAAATGAGCTACAATACATCAAGTAAAATTTAAATTTATTCTCATCCTATTTTTTACTTATATACTTTTTCATGGCAAAAATTATGCAAGAATAATGCCATTTAAAAAAATATATATAGGTGTAATTTTGAGGAACTAATGAGCATAAAGTATTACCATTATTTAAAAAAACTAAAAAATATGAAAAATAAAAAAATATAAAATTTATGAATTGGGGATTATATTTCTTTATAAATAATAAGTCAATCTACAAAATTTTCATTTTTGATAAAACATATGTCAAATCGCTGCAAATAAAAAAAAATAGGGGAATAGAATTGATACCAACTAGTCTTGACAATAATATGCATACACTTATATATATAGTATAAAACATTTCGTTGTATATAATGCAAATATCTCTTTTAATTTATATTCCTACAATAAAATCCCCTTTTAATGACACTGTAAAAACTTTTGCATTTTATTATTTTACTATGCATTTGGTTTTATAATTTATTATATAATTCCTCAATGAATTATTCTTCACATTAATTGCTCACATTCAAAGTATTACATTTTAAAATGAGTAGCAAAAATCGAGTAAATATACCAAAATATAAGAACTAACCAAATTTTAATATTTACTTACAAAAAAAAAAATGTGCACCACTTTTAGTGAAGCAGAAGAAACTTATAGAGATATCATAGAACAAACAAAAGAAAATGCTTATAAGGAAAAAATTAACAAGTATTATTTTCTAATTAAACACAATGACATAGATTCCAATTTGTATTCCGTAGGAAAAATCAATTTTAGAAATGAATTAATGCTGGAATTAAATGATAATTTAAAGGAAAGTGAGCTGTTTGACTTATGCTTTAATAATCCTGAGATCCAAAAAAAAAAAGAAAAAAAAAAAAAAAAAGAAGATGATTTAATACATAGGTTGGAATCAACATCAGGTGATATAATATCCGATGATAAAATTATAGAAAAAATCACAACTCTATTAAAACTTGAAAATAATACTATTGACAATAATAGTAGTAATCCTACCAATGTAGACAATGAAAGTTTAAAACCGAATATATTTTTAAAGAAAGGTAATTTACACTTATTAGAAAATTCACATTTATTCTACGACGATATATTTTCAAATGTCTATTACATAACAGATATCCATTTCGATTTTCAAATATCATATCAACAAAATGGTCTATCAATATTGGGAATAAGTAAATATAGTAATATTTTTTTAAACATATTAAATGATTTTAAGAACAGCAATTGCAATGATTTTAAAAAATTTATTCAAGATAATATCAAAATTCAATATGATCAAAGATTACTAAATGCTGATACATCAGGAAAAAGGAAAAGGAATACAATTTGCATTTGTGATGGCATGAATATATTAAAAATATTTTATGCAAATAATGTGTATTCAATTAAAAGTAAAATAAACGGCCATCAAGTTGATATTAATGAAAACTTAATAGAAACCCCACACCTTTTACTTACCAACCCATCGAACGCTTGGATAGTTATTGTAAAAAAAAAAAATATATCCACAGATAATTGTTTGAATACTGCTCAATATGAAAAAGAAAGAGAAACCAACATTAAACAATATAATTGTATGTTAAGCTTCTTTCAAAAAGAGGCATGTTAATTTTTTTGTACTTTATTTTAATTATATTTTGGTTTAACTACTAATTTGGAACAAAAGTTTATTTTTTAAAACAAATGTGCCACATAAAATGGAAAATAAAAAATATAAAAAAGGGATACAATTAGTGTATATTATTATGTTGAATATATGTACATGCATATATTGCATACGCATTGTAGATATGTGATCATATATTTATATACACCAAAATCCCGATTTAATAATGCATTCAAGGATCTATGTATAAAAAGTAAAAAATATTTTAAGCTAAAACATTAAAAAAATAAAGTATAATTTATGGTATTAACGAATGATAAAAATCAAACATATTTGAAATTAACAATTATGATAAAGTAAAAAACATATTAAGACATTATGCGCATATAAATGTTTATATGGATATCTATCAAGGGGGATATATATATATATATGTAATATATTGAATATTTGTATCCATTCAAAACTCATATTAATAAAATATTGCTTTAATTTTGCTTATTTTTGTGTTATCTCAGTATTGTAAAAATATGAACAAAGACATGTACATATTGGCGATTTTAATTTTTAAAAGTCAATTATTTTTTGTAATCTTCATTCATGATAAACTCCAAAATACAGTTATTTCTTTATTTGTTAATTTAATTCATATGTATATATTAATTTTTTATTTTTGTAAAAGAAATTCTACACAATTAACAACTAAAAAAATAAAAATCCTTGTTTTGTATCTTGGATATTCTTCTAAAATTTTGTATAAATCATATACGCTTAATAACACATTATTTCTAATATATGTAGCTACAATGGGATTATTATTTTTCTTTTTTGTTAGCATTCAAACATTTAATTATGAATAAATCAAAATATTTATAATAAATGATAACAAATTATGCAATTATAGCAACTAAAATTATATAAATAATTATTTAATTCTTCTAATTTGCAATATTACACTAAATTGCCTTTTTACTAAAACAATTAGATTTGGATAATATGAAAATTTTCAAGTATATACAAATATGTATGTGCATACATATACACATGCATCTATAATAGTCAATTATACATTCCCTACTTTCGTTTTTATAGGAAAAATATCAATAAGCCATACTTAATATATTTTCTATCATATGGCATGCACAATTACAGAAACATGCTTATTCCAAGTTAATCCAAATTAACAATATGCCTCTCTTATTTCATCAAAATGTTATATATATGTTCATTACATGTTACCACCATTTCAATTTTCATAAGTAATCATTTTCTGTGGTCTTGGGATTTTTGTAATTTATAATTTTATTTTCTTCGTTTTTTTATTTATTACAGCATTTTTATAACCCTCTGTTATTTCCTTTTTTATAAAATATTACGGATTATTATTACTACGAATTTTAGATAACTCCTATATTTTTATTATTTCTTTTAAAGAATTAATTAAATTATTAGCCCTTTTAACACATAACAATTTTATATCGATATAACTATTGTAGTTATTGCTACTATATTTATCATTATATTATCAATGCCATTACTATCATTTTTTGTTTATTTATATTATAATTTTTATTTGAAACATGGAAAAAGTGTGATTCCATGATTTCATTCTTTGTATTCATTGCGTTATTATGTTTTCTTCTTTTTTTTATCATACGAAAAATTGCCATCGCCATCGTCACTTTTATTATTATTATCGCTTTCTGCCACTTTATTTGATTTGCCGGATGATTTTATAGCCTTCGATTTCTTCTTTTGATTGCCCGAAGTACTATTCGATTCTTCTTTCACATTTTTTTCTTTTGATTCATCGTTATTATTTGTTCTTTTATTTGACCGTTTTTTAGCAGTTTTAGCTTGAGCAAAAATGCTTACATAATTCCGTTTGATATCCTTAAAGGATAAATTACTATCATTATAGTTTAAGCTAGCGAAATTGGAAAAGCTGCTACTATAAATATGTGGCCTGCTTACTTTAGGTTTTTGGGGATTTGTATTTTCCTTTGGATTATTATTATTGTTGTTGTCGTTATCATTGTTATTATTTTTGTTATTATTGTTTTTGGTGTTATTATTGTAGTTACTACTACTATTATTACTATCATCATTATTTCGATTATTACTATTATTACTCGTTCCAAAACTGTTTAAATTATTACTTGAAATTTTATCATTTAATTGAAGCTCCGCTTTATTTTCATCCTCTGATGAATTATTCTCATCATTCCAGCATTCATGCCTTCGAAAAAAAGAGAATGGTTCCTCACAACTAATCTTTTTTCCATCTTTATGATCAGTATGATATTCTATATAAATATATATCAATGCCTTTTGTAAAAATGATACCAATGCATTACTGGGCAATTTATCACAATGACTTACATAATAGGTATTCTTTGATATATTTCCTTCATTCAAAAATGCATATGCGGTATGAACAAAACCATTCTCTACTAAATAGCGATAAACAAGTAGATTAACTTCATCTGATGACAAATGTATTTTCATTTTAATTATAAAAACAAAACTCCTTTATTATGTTTTTTTCCTTTTTTGTTTCTTCTTTATTGCAAAAACAAAAAAGTATTAAAAAAAAAACATAAATGTATCTATTATATATACAAATATATATTTTTATCAAATTTTGAAATAAACTTCATTATTTATAATATATAAATATAAGTATAAATATATCTATATATTTTTTCTTTCTCTTTTTCAGCTTCAAAATACAAATCTTTAATTTTAATTATATATTAAATAATATTATTTTTTCCTTTTTATATATTTTTTAAATACAATATATGCGAAAAAAATACTATAATAATTAAAATATATATGACAAATATATTATATATAATAAAGGCGATGTGATGTATATCGTTTTTATATCCCATATATTTTTCCTCGCTTAAAAATGAGCCATTTTTTATTATATATAATTATATTATACATATATATATACCTTTCCAAAATACGCTAATTAATAGTACCCCAAAAATTCCGAAAAAAAAGAAAATGATATAACCCATGCTACAACATGCTTAAAAAAAATAAAATTTCACTTTACTCATTTTTATATATTTTTTATTTTTCCAATATTTTTATTTAATAATACAAACAAAATAATTATTCATATTTTCATAAATAACTATTACAAACTCATCAATTGTAACTTTGAATTATTAATCCTTCAATTTATTATTTAAATGATCATTTTATTTTATGTACTCCAATTTAAATAATTACATATTAAGCTAATATATAATAATCATAATTATATGCTATATTTGTCCTTTTTTAATTCACCACTTTTACATGTCCTCCTGATTTTATTCTATATAAAATATTACCTCAATATATATTTATTTTCATTAGAATGCTTCTTCATGCTATCAATATGACATCACGAAAAAACGAATCGGAAAAAGGCAACATATCATTTGGAATAATACAACTATATGCAAATACCATTTTTATTTACTTATGAATGCTCAGTGAAGCTTTTCCATAACCTCGATAATATCGCTAAATCATTTATTGTTTTTAAGCATCACGCTTTTTGGTTTTACGCACTTTTGTCACCTTTTTTCAATGCTCTATATTATTTCCTTATGCAATATGCCTATATTTTGATTATACTTATTTTGTACTGCTAATAATTAATACTAACATGAAATAGAAAAGTTCAAATAAATAAATATATGTATTTATTTATAGTCTCTATATTTCATTGCATTTGAAATAATAAATAAATATGCAAGACGAAATACGTATATATACGTATAAAATATAATGATAAATAACAAATATTCATATTCTATACTTTGAAAGAACACTCTGCTATATTAAGCAAGTATAACCATGAGAATAATTCCATATTTATAACAAAGTCAAAATAATATATATATCGAGGATATATTGCGCTCATCTGAGCTAATCAGACAATTAAGTGTCTCGTATCGGTATATTAAATTTAAAAATTAGCAAATAATGCCACTGTTAATTTGTATTTATAATAAATATACATATTTGTATATGATGAATATTATTCGTTACACAAAAAGTAAAAAAAATATATAAAACAAACGTCCCGAAAGTATTATGAATATATAAAATAAGCATAAATTAATGAATATGAACAAAATACAAAACATATAACACATATAAGTTTATTTAATAGGCTTCATCTTTTTCTATCCATTTTCAATAAAAAAATATTAAAGTAGAAGAAAAGGATATAAATATGCATGCATATAATATGAATTCATAAATAGAGGGAAATGCATTTAATAATAATTAATTTAAAATTAATTGTGCAATACATATTAAATATAAAAAGATGCAGTGTTACACATTTGTACGTGCATATTCTTTTATAAAAAATCAACAACAATGATACAATACATTTTTATCTTCATATAAGATCTATATAAAATATTATCTAAACTTACACAGTCATTTATAATCAATATGAAGTAAATAAAAACTGTATGTATGTTTTGTTTATGTATTTTACATATTAATACGGATGTTTTAATATAGAATGCTAATATAGTAATTCGATATAGTATAAATAATAAATTATTTTGTTATGCTTTTGAAACAGGTTCGCAAAGCATATCATCGGAATTAGTTAACAAACAACTTAAATAAGTTCCTTTTAAAAATATAATGTAGATACGGTCTGTATCTATTTATTTTTACTTTTTGTTCATCAAAAATGTAATTTAATTTCTCATTATCTTGCGTTAACAATAATCCATTAGCCACTTGCTCATTAACAATCTGAAAAAATGATGAAAAAATAAAAAATACATGAAAACAATATATTATTTTGTGTCTCTCTAGTTATAAAGGCATAATATACATATCGAATATTTATATAGAGAGAGAATAGCAAAACAGACATATACATGCATGGTATTGAACAACTAAAAATCAAGATTATCATGCACAAATAGGGGAAATGAAAAACTATATCTTACCATTTTCTTCAAGTGCATGAGCATATCTGCTCCTATTTTTATAAGGCAATACTTAACCACGTCTTTATACTTATTAACAAGAAGAGGGATAAGGGCTTTTGCAAGCTTTATGTTTCTGTAATAACTTTTTAATAAATTCTTTCCTAATAATAATTTCATGGTTATTCCTCCTTTATCTAATGTACATTGATGAACATCAACATATGCCAATATAATTTGTAAATCATTCATACAATGTTCATAAACAAGAAATATATTTAATACTTTAGGTGAACAGAAAAAACCACCTTTTTTGTTAAATTTTAATTTTGATAATAATACAGTAAATTCGTATTCAAAGCCATTTCTATGATCAAGATATTTTCCTTTTTTTTTATTTTTATTATTGTTATTTCTATTAAAAGCTTCTGCCCATGCTTTTATTGGATTCATCTTGACTTTTTTTAAAGCGAAATCAGCAGATAAGTCTAAAATTGAATTTAGTGTTAATAAACATTCACCAGATATAAATCCATTTACGTACAATTTCTTGTACAATTCTTTACACGTATTAAATATCATAATATATAATTCTCCTTCTCTTTCTTTTCTAATGATTTGTTTTCTATAAGAAGAATTAAATACACCACCTTTTGTTTTACCATATTTATCTTTATTTTTTCGATAATTTTCGTGGCTTCTTGATCTTCTTATTTCATCAAATTGCTTATTTTGAATTTTTATTTTTGGTCTTCGTAAAAATCGATAAAATGCACTATTGTTTTTTTGATACCTATCTTTAACATATTCAAAATTTATTGTTTGGTCTGTATCATATCGAATTTCCATGAAATTATCTTCGATATTATTATCTTCGTTATTATTTGTATTATCATAATCCTCCATATTTTGTCTATTTTCTTCAATATCTTTTCCATTTAAATTACCTTTTTCTTTAGTATAATCACGTCGTTTTCTTCTTGGTTTGCACCTTAATAAATTAAATATACTAGCGCTTACTGAATACCTAGGTTTGTTATTACCATATTTATCACCTCGACTATCTACATCACTATTAGTTATTGATACCCTTTTCTCATTTGTGTCCTTTGTAGAAATCTTAATTCCAAAAGGTCTTTTTTTATGATACATTATATAACTATCTTTACGATAATTAGTATTAAAAAAAGACGATATTCTTTTACCATTATTATCCAAGGTAAATAAATTTTGATACGTTAAATATTCATCATTTTGATTTTCATTGTTCTTATTTTCTACTTTAGGTTTATTTGTAACATTATCATCACCGCCCTCATCGCAATTATTTAATCGGATATTATTAGTATCATTATAGTTATCCGATTTCTCACCTATGTTGCATTTTTCAATTTGATCCTTTTCAAGATTTATATTTTTTCTTGAGTTTATTTCTGTTAAATCAACTTTTCCTTCATCATTCAAAGGATCCTTTTGAATTTTTATAACAAAATCATCATTCATTATTAATTCATTTTCACCTTTTTGTAAATTTCTTAAATTTATAGTACTATCATTATTTATACTTGGTAAAATACCAAGGTCCTTAATATCAGTTAATATATTTTCTTTTTTCTTATTTATATCATCATTGCTTATATTTCCCTTGGAACAATCCATTTGGGTTTTTTTTCCTTCTTCGAGACAATTTGATTCGTTCTCATTTGTGGATTCATTTTTACTATCGCTTTCCTTCTTATGGCTATCATTATTAATGCTAAGGATATTATTTTTCTTTTTTTGTTTATCACCACTTTCAGGATTTTTTGAGTCATTATTTTGTTCATTTATGTTGTATGTATTTTTTATAACAAGATAGTTATCACTCAAAGTTTTGGGTACATCTGTAGCATGCTCAATTAATCTTAGGTTATATTTAGGATCAAATTTATCCTCTTTATTATCCTTATTATCTACGATATTCTCGATAACAGTAAAATTATCCCTGTTATCGCGAATTCTTTTAAATTCTCTATAATTCATTTTATTTATTAATCGGTCATACGTTTTTATTGAAATTTTATCATAATTGAATACGTTTAAGTTTTTCATTTTTTTATGTACTATAACGTTATCAGTAATTACTGAATCGATTTCTGAATTGTCATTTGAATTTGAATATATATTATTTAATGATAAAGAATTATTTTGTATATTAAAATTATTGTCGTCTTCGTCATTACTGTTATAATTGTTTCGAATCACATTTATTCTCATTTCGTTTTTATATATATTAGTATAACTTTTTTTTCTTCTAGCCATAAAATCCCCTACTTTGTGTTTCATACTTGAGCTTCTTTTTCCTTTTTTATTATCAGTTCTATCCTTATTAACCCAAATATTGTAATCAATATTGTTACGAAGTCCTTTATCACTACCAGCATTACCATAATGATTTTTTATTCCATTTATTTCTCCTTTATTTGTATAACTATATTCATCACTATTATCATCATCTTCAATATATAAATAATTATTTTTCGTACTTTTTAATTCATCAACTTCGTTTTTCTTTTCATTATTTTTTTTATGAAGTTTTTCATCTGAACTATCTTCCAAAATGTTCGTATCATCTCTTAAAGCATTAGAATCGTTATTAATATTATCATTTTCTCCCAATTTGCGACTCGTTTTCCCTTTACCATCTATATTATTCTTTGTCCCTTGATTTATTGCGCTAGGCGACGTTTTGTTATGAGCCTGGCTTACTTTATTCATATTATCCTTAGAAAATTGTTCGCTCAAATTTTCTATTGCTGTTTGAGACTCAGTGTAACGCTCCCACGCCGAAATATCACACGCGCTGATATCTTGTAAACATGCATATATATCTGGTAACCCTAAATCAAACTCTCCATATTTATTCATTTTTCTCCAATATAATTCAGGAACTATTTTATTTGAAAAATATAATACATTTGTATCATTAAAAAGCCAATAATTTTTCAAATTTTTTTTTCTAATAGAAAAATTATAATCAATCATTTTTAAAACCTTTTCTAAATATACAATTCGAAATGGATTGGGGGGATAAATATTTAACATTTTATATAAACATTCAAATGTTAAACCTTGTATGGTTAATATTAATAATACACTTCCACTAATGTAATAAGCTAATTCGGTTGTTAATTTGTCATTTATCTTGTTTTCAGCTTCTATACGTAAACCTAAAACTAAAACTATACCACCTCTTAAACCACCCCATATTAATAATAATATTTCTTTCCAATTTATTGGATAACCAATTCTTGATAAAAACGGTGTAAATAATAATATCATTATTGCTCTAGCAATTAATAAAAATAAATATGTTAATGCGATGTATACTAAAAATTGTAAATTATCTTTAAATACATTTTCCATCATTCCAACAGTTATTATTCCTGATATAATAAAAATACTTGAATTACCCATAAGTGCTAATACTTCAACAATTTCTTTATGTTTTCTTTGTGCTATTTCATCTAAAGCTATATGCCCATAAGCATTAATAAATAATCCATAACACACTATAGATAATGGCCCAGATAAATTAAAGCAATATTCAGAAATAAAATAACATAAATAGCACATCGTTATTGTAGCCAAGCATTGATTATAATAATATTTTCTAAACATATTCATCCATATAAATGTTAATATTGCCATGCCAATACCAAATACGGGACTTAAAAATAGTAACTTTACAAAAAGAATAATATATTGAGATGCGTTCGCCTTATATCCAATTGTTAAATAAAAAAAAAATTGAAATAATAACACCGAACTACCATCATTTATCAGTGATTCTACATGAAACATCGAACTTATTTTTGTAGGCGCATCAACTACTAATAAAATTGATAAAACTGCAACAGGATCGGTAGATGATAATATAGAAGCTAACAAAAAACTACTGGATAATGGCGATTGCTCTTGCTTATACATAAATGTGTAATAAAACAAAAAACCTAATATGGCTACTTGCAATGCTACACCGACCACAGCTAGTGCTATACCTCCATATATAAAATTTTTAAAAGCATAATAATTAATATCTTGAGTAGCTTCATATAATAATATAGGTAATAATACAAAATATAAAACGGATGCATCAATATTCCTTGCATTAATTATAGATTTGTGTAAAGGGTTTTCTTCAAACATGTTAAAATTTTTAGCTATTCCATATGTGCACATTCCGTACAAAAACCATATCACAGATACTGGAATACTTAACTTATTTATTTTTGATAAAATAAATTGTATCATTGTAGCAGATATAAATATAAAACAATAAAGTACTAAACCTTCTGATATTGTATCAGATACTGATGATAATCCATTTTGGGCTGCTTCAAAACTATCCATCCCAAGATTACATATATCTTTTAATTCACTTACTTTTATTTTTTGTGGATATTTGCTTTCGTCTAAAATTCGATTCTTTTTTAACGCATCATAATGTATTGAATTTTTATTATTATGAGTTGTTAAACCAATATCATATTTTGTGGGAAAATCGGAATACCAGAATTCTTCATATGCTACTTTAAATTTATTAATAATTTTATCATAATACCTTACACCCTTCTTTTCGGATTTGCTACCTTCATTTTGTTCGGTGGCATTAGAATTTTCCTTCCCATAACAATTTTGTGATTCAAAACCAATACTATTGTTTACATCCCTTGATTGTATTACAACATCGTGGCTTACTTCATTTGTATTTCCTCCATTTTTTAATAAAAAAAATAATAAAGTTAATTTTAATAATAGGAAATTTCTGTATTTTTTGATATAACTAAAAAAATATTGACTTTTTTTTTTAGTTTTTTTATTATATTTAACCAACTTTAAACTGGGCATTTTCAATTGTCGAGTAATACTACTTTATATGCATTTATATTGGGTCTTTTGTGAATATGCAAGTACAAATATTTACATAATATATGTACTATAAAAACTTAAATGGAATTATATAAATGGTATTCTAACACCATATCAACAAGCAAAAATATAGACATAATAAAATAACGTAATTAAAAATAATATGAAAAAATAATAAATAAAATAGAAAAGTGATAAAATAAATGCAAAGGAAACTGTATCGTATTAATTTTTGGAAGCATCACAAAATAAATTACTAGTATTTCTCTTTTTATAAAAGAATTATATGCATATAAATTAATTTGCTTGTTTCCTAATGCAATTTTACATAAAAATAAAATTCAATTATAATCACTATCAAAAAGTGTTGATATCTTATAATTAAATTACAATTGTTTTAATTTCAACTGTTTATTAATATATACATTCATCATTTATAGACATTTACAGGCATCCATTTCATCACATACACACATCGGAAATGAATGTTTTCGAATTCCTCTTATTTATCATAAATTAATATATACACATATATTATTTTTTATAATGTTCAAAAGAATTAATCATAAATAAAAATATGAAATATCACAGTTAGATGAATATCTATATATAAAGTTATTAAAAATGCCAAATTAGTGTCAAAATTAACAATTATCACTAAAATTTATGCAGATATAGGGATATGCCATGATATATATCCAATTATGTACTATATGCATAGATATATATATATATAATATTTTTAGTTAGTATTTATATTTATTAAAACAAACTAATTGCTTTAAATTATACAAATTTAAAAAATTTTAAAATATATAAACATTATGTTTTAATGTTCTCCATATGTAATAGCTATATAGCAACGATATCAATTTACATACAATGAAAAATTTTAATTTATACTAAATTCAAAATGTTGTATGTAATATTAAAGAATATATATTTTTTGCAAAAAAAATCATAATATTCGCATATAATATATTAAATAAAAATAATTACAATAATTATTATTTAATTACACTTGCAAATAGCGTTTGCGTACAACATATTTTACCATAATATCATTTTAAATCCCGTGCAACAATAGTAGCATGCAATAATCTTTAATGCAATTTGTTTTTTTCAATTAAATCCTAAAGTTAACATATAAATACGCATATATAATTATATGTTGATAATAATAAAAAAACGAAAGTAGTTATATATGGATGCAAAATGAAATAAACATATTAAAAAGGAAAAAAAATATATAATTATCCAACTTTCCATTATAATTAATTATACGAAAATAACCAACAACAATATGCATATCATGCACAAATTATATCGTAATGTTCCAAATATCCAATCTGTATAGCTATATAATAATAATATATAACTCTAAGCTTTTAAAAATACGTATATATTTATACAACTATAGCTCATTTTTTATAGTGCAAATAAAAAAAAAAAAATATATTTTTTTAAAATAAATAATTTATACATACCACTAAATACCATTATTTTATATATATCCTTATTTTACATTTAGTGAATATATATTTTTTAATTTTTCTTATTTTCCAAATCGAAGGGTAGAAAGTATCTGGAATTGCATGTAAAGTAAGTTAAAGTATGCTCTTAAATTTTATTACCTTCGAATACGATAATAATTTCTCACATACATTATTTCTTTAATTTCCTATGGCAAATATCCAAGAGTTCATTATATAATAAAATGAAAATCATATAAATATATAAGCCATGTCAAACGATAAGCATAGTAATAATTTTTTTAGTGAATTCAACATATATAATAAGAAAAATGCGAAAAAAGTTGTATACAGATATTTTCAGAATAGAACGCAAAAACAAACTAAGTATATAACATTGTCGTTACTTGCGTTTAGTGGTGCTTTTATATATATAACCACAAAAGCATATGATAGGAACATATTTTACTTAAACAATGAAGTTTACAATAAACTAAGCAAAAAATATGATATATCTTCACCGGTAAAATAAAAAAATATAAAAATATAAAAATAAAATTCTATAATTTTATTAACAATACAACTAATCAAATGCCAAAGCTGCAAATCATGTTAATTATTAATAAAGCAACATCACATTGATCTATATATAGATATATGTATTTACTTGCTTAATTAAAAAAACTATTTGGCAAATAATTATCTCTGATTAGTGTATGTTAAGTATATTAGATATTTAAATTAATACATATTAATTATTACATTTAGTTGTCGTCTACACTATTCGTATTTAAATATTTCTTTTTATGTAATACCTTCGTTATGTTTTTTTTAGTTTGAAGCTCAAAACAGAGCTTTCGGTCATATTTTTGTAAAGGCTAAAAGAAAAGATTTAGAGCTTGATTCGAAGCCCCTGGTGTCACAAATCATTAAAATTAATGATAAAGAATAATAAATTCATAGTTTTAAAATACTATCACAATATGGAAAATTAATTTGGTTATGCTTTAACTACCCTCACATATATTTTTTATACCAGTTAATAATTTTTAGTAAAAATATTTGCAAAATCAGAAAATGATATACATTATCTTACGAAAAAAAGATAAATTTAATTCATTACAAATATAGAAAATACACAATATTTCTATATTTGTTCATTAACTCCAAATTGTTTAAAACCCAGGATATTTTTTTTATTTAAAATTAATTATGCTTACATGTGTATATAACGACTTACTATAGAAATTTTCCATAATAATAAATAAAATATTTATCAGTATATGGGAAATAATATACTTATTACTTTAATGTTGTTTTATTTCATGTAAATTCACAATTAAGGTATTATTTTTTATATTAAATTATTTTTTTTAATATCTATTTTTTTTTATTTTTTAGTGTTTATATTTCAACCATCTTATTATAGTTTTATATGTACTTTCTTAATTTATTTTTTAAACTTTAATTGTAATTAAAATTTTTTTTGAAACTTATCAAAAGTATATCGTATTCTTAAAAGTCTTATTTTCATATTTACCAATTTGCTTGTGCTATATAAGTACACATATTATGGGATATTTTTTATTTCCTTTTATCCACCCTTTTGCATTATGCAATTTTTGTGCTAAAAACCACAGGCATTTCAGTAAACGTTTTTTAATTACATTACAAATTTCTTTTTTCTCTTTTTCATGCCTACTATATGTATATATATTTTTAATTATTTAAAAAAAAAAAACCTAAACTCATTTTTAACAGCTAATTGTAAGCATAGATTTTGATTAAAGATGTCTATATCTTTATCCAAATAATATTCTTTCGATTACTGTTAAACTTGAATAAATGCATTCTTAAGGGGAAAATGATAACTGACTCGGAAGCACCAAGTAAATAATCAATATAAAACTTTTTATATAAATATTTGTATAATATTAAATTCATGTATATATGATACATATTTACAATTATGACATTTAATTCTCCAATTTTTCGTTTTTTAAGCCTATAACTTTAATAGTGATGATGAAGCCCCATGTGAATATTTGAATGATGTTTATGCTATAAGTGAAGACACATTTTCGATAAAAATCATAAAACAAATTGGATATGTAAACTTTTAATTATTATTATATTTATTGATCAATTTGTTTCATTAATGTTGATATTTATTTTATCTTTTCTTTTCATGACTTTTTTATTTACTTTATTATTTTTTTAAGGGTTATTATAATCCCACAAATGGCCACAAAGTAAAATGTAAAAAAAAATTATTAAAAAATAATAATAACTCTTCTATTCGCAAAAATAAGTGATATTTTTTTAAAATTATGAAACATATACCTATAAATTTACTTATTTATTCACCCATTTCCTTCCATTTTTGAAGTGATATACTATGAACTTGGCTCTGAAGATACAATAACAGCGGCTGATGTCTATCTAGGAAAAAATGGTTCTACAAAATTGCCTTTTTCATTTTGTTTCTAATTTCGTGTACTTGCATACTTTAATTTTGTTATAGCTGAATAATAATATATGTGCATACATTTCTAATGTTTACATATTCATGAATATTTAATTTTATTTGTTTATAGATCAAATACCCTATGTGTGTGAAATTGCATTGAAATGCATGAAACCTAACGAAGTTTGTATTGTTCAAGCTCCAAAAATATTCAAAAGTAATCAACTATAGCCTTGTTCCATAAAAATACATATACATACACATATATATTTATTTATACTCCCATTTTTTACATTCATATACATCACTTTGTATTGCTTCACCTCTTTAACAGAGATATTTCGAAATTCCGAGCAAATACCCAAATATGATAAAAAGGAAACCTTTAGGGTAGCTTTTAAAAAGGGACTACAATTTAAAAAGAAATGCGTCGATAAATATTCTGCAATCCCCATAGTTAATCAACTTAAAAGAATCAAATTAAGCTCAAATGATGTAAAATTACTATTAAGAAAACACCAAATTTATAGTAACAACAATAACGAAAATAAAAATACAGTTAAAATTGATAGTGATTTCACCCCTGAAACCATCAATCATATTGTAAACACCAATCCAGAAAGCAGCCAAAATGAAAATACGCAATATTTAAAATTAGACGATATAAACAATTTAAAATATAAGTTTTTAAATGAAGATGATATCTGTACATTTGTTATTTATTTAAAAGATTTTTGCAGAGTTGATACACTAAATGATGATAAAACCATAACAAAAGAGGTTATAAAAGAGGGTAAAGGGGTTATTTCCCCTAAAAAAAATGATTATATCGATTTTTTTATACAAGAAAAGTCAAATAAAGAATATATCCATATGATTTTTGATTTGAATAATCTAAGATATAGAGGTTTATTTAAAGTTTTGCAAAATATGAAAAAAGGAGAAATATCAAAAATAACCCTTAAAGGCATAGAATGCTTTCATATAAATTATTCAAAGGAAAATATTTATACAAATAAAGAATCTGAAGAGAAGAAAATGGACCCATATAATAATCATAAAGCTCTACTAAATAATGTAGATCGTCCAATTTCCAGAAATAACCATGGGAATGATAGTACTTGTGATGGAAATAGGGAAAATACTAATAACATAGAAACAAGTGAAAATAATATAAGCATAAATAGTGAAGGGAATAATATAAATAACGAAATTACAAAAAGTGAAAAGGAGCTAATTGTAGAGTTAGTATGTTTTAAAAGGTCAAAAACTGTAAATATAAAGTCAATAATAAATATGAATCGCACAGAAAAGTTCTTTTTTTATTTATATGAAGACAATCGAAAATACTATAATAAACCTATTATCGATGCCAATTGTGAATTGATTATTCATATGAGCATTTCTAAAAATATTAATAAAGAGAAAAGGGGCAAGCTATTTTTGCCAATCAAATTTTATAGTAGTAATAATAGTTATATAAAAAAGTCTAAAGCTTATTTTCTTTTCTCTTATGGATCTTGCTTTACTTCACCTATTTGGTTTTATGAATCTTTCAAAGGAATGAAAGAAGGGGATGAACTAATTATACCTATATCAAAAAATAAAAATATTTGCTCGGAAGACTATTTTATTTATCATCTTTTATATGATGATATATTTCTAAAGGATCAAAGTTTAACCCCAATTCAAAAATTAACTTCTGCTGGTGTAACGAAAGAAATTAAAAATAGAAGAAACAATGAACGTAATGAAGGGCTAGTAAAAGAAAGAGAATCAATTGTATCATCCCAAATTCATATTGAGGACACTAACACATCAGCGAAAAAAATAAAAAACATTGAAAGTTCGGCAAAAAACACTAACTTAAGAAATAAAGCAATCAATCATGAGAAAAAATTCTTAAAATGGCTAATTTCCAACAGAAATTTAGGAAAAGGCTTTTTTCTAATAGACGGATTAAAGAAACGAACAGTTAACCGCTTTTGCAAATCCTTTTTTTCTTTGCAAAACCATTTTATTGAAGAATTTAACTATATTGAAAACATAAACAGGCTTCCTTTTTATTTGCGTTCTTTTAAAAAAGTTAAGAGAAATATACTATCTAAAAAAATTGTTAACATTCAAAAAAAAAAAAAAATTAAGCCCATTCAACTTATAAATGCAATAAACCGACATCAGTGTGATACATACAATTCTTCTGAACAAATAAGGGAAAATATTAAGGATGAAAAAAGAAAAACCAAATTTTCTTTTATTATGAATTCATTAAAGAGTGTGTACTTTGATAAAAACTTTTATGAAAAAGACGCAATTTTAAAAATAAAGATAGTTAAAATTCTTTGCAAAAAAAAAGATTCGTGGAACATGAATATTAAAGAACAAGTAGAAGATTTAAAAATATATAATAGAATAGGAAATGATTTTATGAAAATTAATTTGTATTATGCTGCTTCGATATATTATAAAAAAGGGTTCGATATACTCCGCTTTTCGAAAATATACAATTTAATATTTGAAGAAAAAAAAACAGATATTTTACATTCACAAAAGGATGAACAAATTCGAGAATTTACAATATATATGGAAAAAATATTAACGAACTTATCTAATTGTTTATACAAACTTAATCATTATAATGAATCTATTAATTTTGCAGATAAGGCCCTTATAATAAACCCACAAAATGTAAAACCTATTTATTGGAAAAATATGTCTTATTTACAGCTGAATAAGCATAATGAAATATTACAAAATTTAAATAATCCATTTTGCTTAAATAACACTTCTTTGTTAAAATTGTATAATACCGCTAGAATGATCAAAAAGACGCATGACACAAAATTCAATTCTCTCTTTTATGGGATGTATGGTCAGAAATAAGCCAAAATATTACCATTATTATTGTTCTAAGGATCATTCAATCTTTTTTTTTGTTTATTATTATATCACTGCACGCATAAATATATATCTATATATAATATCGTGTTATTTTTCCGAAAAACTTTCGCATATTATTTGTATCTTTTAGAATATTATTTACTTTTCCTTTACCAATTTCATATAATAAATTAATTTTTTTTGTTAATATTTTATTATATATTATTATTAAAAATAACAGTTATAATGTTCTATGTTTCAAATTTGAACCACTTAAAAATATAATACACAAAAAAAATTTATATGAATTCACATGTTTTATTTATGTGAATATTTAACAAAAAAATAAATATAAAATTCCAAAGTTATTTATATATGCACTTTAGTGGGTATTTCTCAAACATATAAAAATATATAAATGAAAAAAAATGTGTAAACAAGTGTATAATTGATAGTAAATAATTTTTATCCAAATGTAAATATTAAAACCAAGGAAACCACGCACCTTTTGTTTGTCTTAAATGTTTTCTGTCCATTGACAACTCTATTAGATCTACTATAGATTTGTTGTATTGGTTTATATTTTTTATTTTTTCTTTATCTTCACTTATTATATTTTCTTCGTTTATACCTTTAGCATTTATTTTAGTTATTAATTTTGAAGATTTGCCTTTATCGCCCACCTTTACATTATTTCCTTTAATTCTGGTGTTATTGTTTCTTTTTTGTGGATTTTTTCCCATATTTTTCTTCGCTTTATTATTATTTTCTTCATTTTCATTTGCCAATTCTTCAATTATGTTTTCTTTTTGGTTTTCTTGCACATTATCAATAGTAGCATCGTTTTTATTTTTTCGTTTTTGTTTTCTACCATTATTAGGCTTATCAATTTCCTTTTGGGCACTATATTCATCGTCCTTATTTTCATTATTTTTAGCGGCATGTATTTTCCTTTTTTTACATTTTACCTCTGGTTCTATACTATTATTATCACATATGTATTTTTCATCTGTATTATCTTCTTTATTTATTGACACCTTTCCATTTTCTTTCTTATTTTGAATGTCTTTTTCAAAATTTTTTCTGCTTTTCGCTTTTCGCAATTTCGCATTTTCCATATTTTCATCGGATGATAATTCAGATAATGATACATCGTATACATCTGAATAATGCTCGTATACATTTTCCATAACTTTTTTTTTATGAGTAACATCTTTTTTAGAACAACTTTTGTTATTCATTTTTTCTAATTTATTATTATATAAAAATAGCATTCGATAAAACATATCATTGACACAATTTTCTGAGTTAATTAATATTTTATTTTTTTCTAGCTTATCTATTTTAAATGTATTCCCACATGTACTTATTATTTTATCACTCCTTTTCGCCATTCTGCTTTTTTTATTCATATGTAAAGAACAAAAATCATCATAAATTGTTTGCTTTAAGAAACTTTCGATATAATTCCAATTTTTTTTAATTGCCATAACTGATGCATAAAAATTTAATGGGAATGATCCCTTTAATCCTTGGAAACCTATGAATTCTTGAATATTCTCTGTTAATCGAAATGGTATTATATCATAAACCTTTTTTCTTTTCTTAGCTTTGGATTTTCCTGATTCCATGTAACTAGGAAATCCATATAAATACATTGTACTTCCTGAATATTTTGATATCAAAATATTATCTAATGAAATATCAGACTGTAGAAATATATAATTTAACATACACAAAAGGGAATAATTTTTAACAAAATTATCATTTAATATATAATAGTTTTCTAAATTGTTATGAAGAGAATAAAAGTAATCTTTCATTATATTTTTTGGTACAATTTTAGAAATATCTTTATAATGTCTTTTCAAGCTTTTCTTCTCAGCATTTTTAATTAATTTACGGCACCACTCATTTTCATTTAAAGTGTGTATTAATTTTTCAAATACCATTGAGCTATAATCAATTGATAAATTTATCGAAGTATCTAGACCATTGTCCTTACATACATTCTCAATCCGTTCTATACCGATTTCCTCTACTATGTCATTAGTATTACAATCGGCAATTTGTTCTTTCGAAGTAGTATCTTCTATGTTTGCATCTTTTTTCAAATCATCTTCTAATATCATATTGTTCATGTTATTAGATTCGCTAGATTTAATATTTGTCTCCAGTTTAGTTTCGTTTTCTTTTGTGCTTTTAATAAATCTAATTTTGTCTTTCACAAATTTTGATATAGAATCTTTAATCAATTTTCTATGATATAACACCACATTATCTATCAAATATTTTTCATTTTTATTCGCTAGCATATATTCATTATAAAGCTCTTTCAATGTTATATATTCCATATTATCTTGCACTAATTTATAAAAGGGATGCAACATTGTGTTAATATTTACTCTTAGAGATAATCCTCTTTTTTGAGTTTCTGGAAATTTATACAGTATATTATTTAACAAAATTTGAAATAATGTGTATTTATATTCTGATTTAGATTGAGTAAAATTACATGGATAAACAGTATAATGGTGTACATTTCCATCATTTGTTATAAATTTTATTTTATTCAAACATGAATTATTTCGAATGGTAAAAAACGTCGGCGAAGTTAATTTAATAATATATGATGGGGTATATGTATTAAAGTTATAATTATAATTTAAATGTTCTCCAATGTATTTTAATCGTAACCCTGGTACTTCAACTTTTATTGGAAATTTAGAAAACATATCACAAAAGGAGTATGAAAAATATGGAAATTGGGGACTTTCTTTTAAAGAATAAATAATAACAAAAAGTATATCTTTCCATTTTTTTACAATTTTCGTAAATTCAGACAATAGGAAGTAATTACCCATTTTTTTAATATCATCACATTCATCTAAGATATTTGAATTTATTGCTTTATCATTTTTTGCTTCAATTAGGTTTTTTAAGCGCCCCTTTTCCTTTAAATACTTCATGTCTTTTTTATATTCTTTCCAAAACTGTTTCATAATTCTAATAACATTACTATATTTTTTGCTATACATACGATTTGATTTTATTTTAGATTTATATATTTTATATATAATATTGTTTTCTGTAAAATTCTGAATTAATTTAGATATATGAATTTTCGAAAATGAAAAATTTATGCATTGATTCAACATCTTACTTACCAAATAATATAATTTTTCATGCGCTTGAAATTTTGTATAATTTATTATCTCATTGCACATATAATCCAAAGATAAATATACATCTGAGTGTGTGTTCTTAAATACACACATTATTTGTTCCACCCCATCTTCGATAACCCCAGAATATGTTGTTTCTTTTTCATTAACATTATATGTATTATTTAACAAATTACTAATATTTTTCTCATTTTTTTTGTCTACATTATTTTCCATTTTTTCAATTTTCAAGGATATGGATTTGGTTTTACTAGTTTTAACATTGCTCTTTCGAATTTTTACTTTTTGAGCATCCCCAGGATTTACAACACCGTCGCAATTATTCACATTTATGTTATCATATTCATTACAACTTTTATTTTCATCATGATGAAAATTTTCATTTTTCACAAGGGTCATACCAATCACGTTATTTTTTTCATTGTTCTTTGCAAAATTTACATGTTCTTCTCTAATCAAATCATTCTTATTTATTTGCATAATATTCGCGCTATGCATCCTGGAGCCCATTAACTTATTTTCCATGTCTAAATTTCCTTTATTACTAGATGTATCCATATTTTCCGCTTTTACTTTATTATTTTTACTTACTAAATTAGTATCACTAATATCATTCCTTTGAAGATTATTCACAGTTGCTTTTTCATTTATTTTTTCAATCGGATTCGCGAGATTCGTAGAAACGCCTTTATCAGCATGCCCACTCTTAATACAATCTAATGATTTCTTTCTATCGATATAAGACGCTCTGAGACTATAAAATACATCTTGAGGAAATTCGCGAATCAAAAGATAAAATATTTTGTGAAAATACAAATAGTTGCTACTATCAATATTTACATTGTTTAGTAAAAAGGGGAGATAAAATAACCATACATGTGAAGAAATGTTATTGTTATATTTATTAAAAATTTTCATCATTGAATTTTCATCATCATCATAATTTAACAAATAAAATACATTACTTAAATAATAAAAACCTTTATTTGTATTTAAACTAGAATATATTAAATATGATATTATTGAGCTAATTCCAAATGATATATTTTTATATTCCTTAAACATTTTATTACAATAATCTGCCCAAACAACCCACGACTCATTACTTATTGAATTAATTTTTAAAGACGTAAGAAAACAATCTTCAATTAAATCTGTATCAAATATATTAATTTTTTTATTATTACATTTAGAGTACCCATTATTATTATATTTACTTTCATCAAATATCATGTTATTATTCATAATAATATTATTGTTGCTATTATTTGTTTCTTTATTCTTTGTTCCATTTTTACTTCTTTTTTTATCATCAAAATTCATGTTTTTGTTACATTCTTCTATTTTGCTTATTTCTGCATTTTCTTTTTCACCATTTTCATCCTTTTTAATGCATGAATTTTTTGCGTCGTTTTTCATTGTTTTTCTTTTTCTTGGCTTCCCAATTGATGCCTTTTCATTTATATCGTTTATTAAAACAGGCGCATTTTGATTTATTTCGAGATTTAAGTTATTATTCACATTAGTCTGACCAATATGTTCTTCAATTATATCAGGTAAAGCAATACCCTCAGCTTCCCCATCTTTTAATATATTTTGCGATGTGTCTTTACCGTTGTTAAAGAATACCTTGCGGTTATTTTCTATGAAATTATTTTTATGCAAAAATATGATAAGCTTATTTAAATTACACAAAATTTGTCCTTTCATAAAAAATAACTGGCTTTTGTAATTTTCATATCCAATCATTGGAAATGAATTGAAATCAAATGCGTTTATCAAATTTAATGAACTTATATAGCATTTTATTTTCTTTACAACTTTAAGAGCAAAATTATTTCGTCCAATTTTTTTCAGATTAATGCATATATTAAAGCATTCATTTTCCATATTTTTTATATATAATAGATGCTTACCATGACAAATCATTTCTTTCTTATCATTTTGATTACCCCCCATTTTTTGGGTATTATTTATCTGAAAATCTTCACATATTGAAATGCAATTTTCTAAAATATTATTATTTGGTGTATAATGCTTATTCGAACTGCTACTTTTAAGCAATTTTTTTAAATTCAATTTTATTATTTCTATATTATACAAATGATTGCTAGTTCCATGAAAAATATTATCATTATTAGATGTACTACTGCTAGTACAGGCAGCAGAATTGTTATTAGAAGTCGAGACAGTACCCGTGGAAGTTGAAGCTGATGCTAAATTTTCATATAATTTATAAAAATAATCATATGTCATATTATTCATTTTCCTCATTTCTGCAATTGAGTTTAAAATGTGATGAGGGTTATTTACATTTTCACCATAAGATTGCTCTTTATATATATTACTAGGAATATCCAATGAGGAGTTTTGCTCTTCTATAAATGTTTTACATAACTTTAAAAAGAGAAATTCCCATTTGTAACTGTATTTTAATTTCTGTATATCATCATAGTAATACACACATTTATCTTTATTCCAAGTATTACACAAGTTGTAAAGTTGATCTAAAAATTTTAACCTGTTAGATTCATTTTCTTTAATTTTACTTTGTTTAGCTCTTAAAGATTTCTCTCCAATAATTTCTATGCTCATTTCAGTTTGTTCAAATAACTGCGCATGCAATAATAAAGTATTCAAATCAGCACTTTTATAATTAAATAATTGTCTCACATTATTTAGTAATAATTCAATGCCACTATTTATATTATCCTTCATCATTTTTATATCTTTTTTTTTTAAATCAAATTTAAATTTCTTAATAATAAAGGCCTTACTACTATTTTCATCATCGTTATTATTTATTAAAACCTTTTTTGTGCCCATCAACTTATTCTCACATTGTACATTTCTACTTTTTAAATATCCATCATCCCAATAATTTTTATTATTAGTATATGTATTTTCTATAATTATCTCTCTCTTCTTTTTCAACATATAAGCTATTTTATTTAAATACGTATTTCCAATATCTTCTATATTATTATTTTTATCCTTACAATTTAACTCATTATATAATTTTAAATTGCTTACACTACCGTTATTATTAATATCTTTATATATTTTTTCACCCTCAACATGATTACAAATATTATTTTTATCATCCTTTACTGAATAATTCCAATTTTTAGGAATACCCATGTTTCCGTTAAAATTGTTCAACTGGTTTTCTATTAAATTATTTTTATCAATTACTACTTCTTCAATATTCTTTGTAGTTCTAAAATAATCATGAATAGTTGTTTGAATTTTTGTATCTTCCTTTTTATTCAGTATTCCCATACCTAAACTATTTTTTCGATGTCTTCTTTTATTGCCATTATCATTTTTTATCATATTCGAACCTCCAATTTTGTCTTTCAAAGTATTACCTTGAGCATTTTCAAAATTGTGTCTATATTCTATTTTTTTCTTAAATTCAATTTCATCAATAATTTGTTTATTTCTCATCTTTTCATTCAAAATATTATTCTCTTCATTTAGGAAATTAATATCATTAACTTTCTTTTCGTAATTTATATCCTCATTTATACTTATCAAATTATCGTTTATTATTGAATATACATTATTTAAACGCTTTAAATATTCACTTCTTAAACTTTCATAATTTGTATTTAAAAGCATTGCATCATTACCATTTTCCATTTCTAAACAATATATGGAATTACCAAATTTAATATATTTATTCATGCTCTTAGACATTTTCTCTTTTTTGAAGTTCATTAATTTCATGTACTCAGAAATAGTAGATACATTGTTAAAATAATTTAGTTTTTCGATCCAATTTTTTTTATTTATATTTAGTTCTTCATTTGTTAATTCTAAATTTTCGTACTTCATAAAATTCATCATATAATTAGATTCATTTTTATGATAAAGGCTATAATGATTGTAAAATAATGATTTTGAAAATTCATTATTATTAATATATAATTGATATAATGCATAAACACTATCTCGGTCATTTAATTGTCTGTTTATTTCGATTAAATAATTAAGAGTTTGCTTGTAATTATTTTGAACAAACTGTGCTGACCATATAGTATTACTATATACTTTTTCAAATGAATTGCCTTTTTTTGCTTTTAAAATATTGGTCGCATTCTCTTGCTTACCTAGTAATTCGTTCATACCATTATTACATAGTGCATGATTATTTTTATTATTAGACACGTACGTATCTACTTGGTCTATTATAGTAGCAGCATCATTGATTTCATTTCTATCGCGAGCCTCTTTTATTTTTTTCAAATTATAAAATAGTAAAGCTTGTAATATATATTTCGAAACTTCGAATGCACAAAATTTGCTTGAACAATAAAATATAAGTTCTGGGGGAACGTATGGCCAAATATTAGCTTTAAATATGCATACTAACATCGTTTCTAAAACATTAATATTGTATTCGTTTTTATACCCATTTTTCTGATAAATGCTATTTCTTGCCAATGATTTTTCATCTGAATATATAAACCTCTTTACATTATCATTACTTTCATTCAACTCATATATATTAATGTAGTTATACAAAAATCGCACAACGCAAAAATTTAAACAATTAATCTGTTCATAGTTTAAATAATTGAATAATTGAGAAAATATGTCTATCCATATACCTTTGCAATATTCCTTAAAAATATTTACCAAACATAAAATTGGTTGAAATAAATATTTAGATTTAATTAATTTGGATTTGCATTTGTCTATAAATTTTTCTTGCTCATTGCAGTATTTTTTTAAATAGTATTTCCAATCATGATATTTTGAATTGTATATTTTCATATTTTTTTTTCTCAATTTTTTGCAATCTTCTATTTTAGATCTATCGTTTTTATTTATATTGTTTCCTTTCCATTTATTTAATTTTCTATTATATAATATTAAATTTGTATCATGTACTGCTTTCCCTTTTTTCCAATATCTATGCTTACACAAATGTGGAATTAATCCTTGAGTTTTATTTTTCAAGCATAGATACATATCAATATTATGCTTAAAAAACAAAAAGAATATGTGCACAAAAAGAGATATGAAATATTTGTCTATAATATACTTAAAATAATCATTCTTAAATAATATGCATATTGTTTCAAAAAAATCACTAGACAAAAATGTTTTCTGAAAAATTTGGATGCATGTATGTTGGACGTTTGGTAAAAAAGAAAATGTTCCTCTTAAAATATTAGGTAAAAGTTTAGCATAAATTTTATTTTTTAAATCTGTTAAATCATACTTTTCAGAATATTGACTTTTTACACACCTAATAAAATATAGTAATATATCATAATATTTCACATAACTATAATAATCATCAGAATCATCGAATAAAATTAATTTGCTAATTATATATGCCATTTCTTCAATTGATAAATTTGCATTTTTTCCTATACTACTATTACATTCATTTTTATTGCTCATACAAAATATCTCCTTAAGCTTCTTCTTTTTTCTGCACAAAAGTATGTCACTAAATAAAGCGTCTTCTACTACATTTCCAACATACAATTTAGCAAAAACATTTCTCTTTTTTATATCATTTTTTATAATTTTTTGCATTTCCTTATCAATGAATATTTGTAATTTACTTCCAAAACAGTAAGAATTATTCAAACTATTATTAGCGTCATCGTTATGGCATGTAGAACTATTTCTGTTTTGTTTCAATAACATATTATATGTGTCATCACTAATATTCATATTATTCAATTTTTTATGAATTGCATTTTTTTGAAAATTCAATTTAAAAACTTTATCATATATTATTCTATTCTTTGAAAGAGATAGACCATTACATCGTCCTAAATTATAATAATAACCAACAAAATTAGCATTCTTATTCCTTAAATTATTTATATACTTTATATATTTATTAATATTGATCTTGTTTCCCTTCTTATTGCCAAAATATTTTTCGATCATATTTTTAATTTCGCTTTTTTTATTACATATTTTGTATACATCACATTTTTCTTCATATAATTTAGAGAAATAAGAGCAATCCAAATACCCATTTGAAGAATTATCAAAAGTACTATCATGATATTTTCCAATAATGTCTCTATTCCAATGCATAGACTTGTTTAGGACATTTTGTTGAATAACATTTAATATAAATAAATCAAAATTAGAGTCATGCTTTCTTTCCATATGTAAAAGTTTAAGTATGGTTTTAAAAAAATGGAGAACATCTTTTTTGTCTAATAAATACAATCTACTATTCATCAAAAATATTAGTTCTTTTAAAATTTGTAATTTATTTTTTCTAAAACAGTAACTTGAAATATTTTTTAAATTTCCCAAATATTCCATTAATAAAAACTTAATTAATTCTTTATAATTATTTTCTGATGGGAAACTATTATATAATTGTATAAAAAACCAGAATATCAATATTGATGTTTCTAATTTTATTTTAATGTGTAAACATTTATTCATGTAAAATGTATTGTCTTTGCTTTTATATTCATGCATTCCTTTAATACATAAGCTAATTAGCATTTCATACAAAAGTTTTATTTTTTCTTCATAATTGTCTTCCTTTACAAAATTATTATCAAATAATAAATAAGTAAAAAAACTTTTACTTACCCATTTCTCCTTAATATAATTCTTATTTAATATATTTCTCAAATCTGATAAAAATAACTTATGCTTTAATATTAAATGATTAATAAGTAAAATAGCATTCCTTTCAATTTTCATATCATTACAGTTAATTAAAAGAAACAAAATAGAACATAAAATATTCAATTTTTTGCAAATATTATTTTTATTCGCATATTTAAATACCACTTTTAGTATCATATAGGTCATTTCGACTATATAATTCTTATTATATTCTTTGTTTATCTTTTCGTAAAACTGATTCAGTTTATCTATCCTACTATTATCATCACGCACTTCATTTTTATTGCTGTTTTTGTTTTCGTCATTTAAACTAGAATGTAACAATTTGTCTTTATATCCTAATTTATCAAAATTGTCTTTTATTAAATTATCATTTTCAACCTCCTTCATTAAAATCGATTCAAGTTCCATTTTTCTCATTTCATTCTTACCATATTTTGATTCAAACAGATTTATATTAAAAACTAAATCATTTAGTATGCTACTATTATCATTTTGGTTTCCGTTAGTTAAATTATTCATATTGAAGCATTGTGATGTGCTCTGTGTTTGTAGTTCCTTATTAGCACATTTAATAAAAACAAAGTAAAGCAATTTTTTATACATATTTAAATATTTTAGCTTTGTATTATTTTTCGTTCTTAATATATCCTCAAAAATGCTGAGTATTTCTTTCGCTATATTATTCAGAGATATATCGTACTGCCATTGTAATAAAGTAGAAACTATTAAATTGGCTATCAAATTCAATATATTTAAGTTTACATAAACATATTTGTATTTTTTAATTATATTTACAATTCCGATCAAAAATATTTTTCTCTTATTATCATTTTTATTTTGACAATAATAATTATACATGACATTTTTTATTTCATCATATACTTTCGTCTTTTTTAAATTTTCGCCCTTATAACAGACAGAACAATTTCTATTACCACTGTTAGATAAATTTATACATACAGCTTCTTTATTCTCATAATCATTACCATTCGCAACATATTCACAGGTACACTCCTTTAAGCTACTTTCATATCTTTTAGTGTCCATCTTCTCCAAATTCGACGTAACTTCAAACTTTTTTATAACCACTTGCCCATTTTTTAAATTAAACATATCATGGACACAATTACAAAAAATATTGAATTTTATAAATGTAGATATACTCTTCAAACATAATATTAGCAAATCGCCATTTTTTTTATAGTTAGCATGCTTTGTAAATTTTTTAAGATGCTTTAACATAGACGCTATAATATATGGGCAATCATTGAAAAAGACATAATTGTTCTTTAAAACAGTTACTAATACGTGCATTTTTTCGAAAGGATTTTTACCCTTCTTGAAATATTCCGTAATATAATTTTTATAATTGAAAAAATAATTTGTATTTCTTAAATTATGGTAGCACCTAGAAATATCATTGCTTTCGTCAGCCATGATAGACGTAATATCCTCCTTAAAAGCTTTTATATAAAAACGACGCTTTGAATAATAATGCCAAATTATATTTTTCATCGAAACTTTACTATTTTCTAAACGGGTCATACAAAATAAGCTTATTAATTGTTCGAAATTTCTCCTTAGAAAATAATTATCTTCTTCATATTTATATTTAAATAATAACTCAAAAATACACTTCAAATCATTTACCCGATTTCTAAATCCATATTTGTAAATATTAATTATGTTATATATACTTAACTGTTTTATGTATTCATTCTGATGTTGTAAAAATATCATATTAAAATTTTTAAGACAAATAAATAATTTGTTTTTTTCCACTTTTGAGCTTAATTTTTTTACAATATCTATAATTGCATTACATACAATTAATTTATTAGCAATTACTTCAATGCTATTAGAACAATTTAGCAATGATATTAAAATGTAAAAAATTTCTCGTGTACTAAGAAATAAATCATTCTTATAAAAAGGGTATTGTATCATATTATATTTTCCTTTATGAATTGAAGTATAGAATAGACAATAAGTCTTAGGACCCTTACTATTACTTTCATAATCGTCTAAATGATGTATATATTTTCCATTTCTTTTATTTTTCAAAATATTCGAATTTTTCATATTACTCATACTTATTGTGCTTCCCACATTATTCATATCATCATTAGGTGGTAAATTTCCATAAGTATTATTAATCACTTCACTTCGTCGACAATTTTGGTTCGTATTCTCATGACTATCTTCAGTAACCCTTATACAAACTGAGCATTGCGATGAAAAATTAAAATTATTTTGATTATACTCATCATTATTTTTATTGATGCTTTTAGAAGTCGAGGTGGCATTCTTATTGTTACTCAAGCTTGATTTGCGGTTCAAATCTTGAGTGTAATTAATATCTGATCTCAAAAATGATTTAGACAATAAATTAATAAAAATTTTATCATCAATTAAAAATGTATCATCTTCCAAATCTAGGCTATTTTCTGTATATGTTATGTATTTTTTATTTTTTTGGTTTTTAATGTAATTCTTTAATAATGGAATAATTATGTATCTTAATGAAATTTCATAAAATTTATTTAAAATTGGCATTTTAAAACGATTTAAAATGTGAATGATAGAAAAAAACAAATATCGCTTTTCTCGATATTTTAAATTCCTCTTTACATATTTTTTAATAAATTCAGTTGTGTAACTATAATCTATATTTTTGCTCATCGATATTATAAAAATTAGTACAATAAATATATTAGTTCTCAAATAAAAAAGATAATCATTATGCTCAATTATATCCATTATATTATTGTTGCAATTTTTGCAATTATTGTTGTTAATATCATTGCCCAATTTACTTCGTTGTTCTAATTCCTTAAACCAATTCTCCATTTCTTCATTATTTATTTTTCGGTTGCAAAAATCGGTTTCTATATATTTATGAAAATATTTTGAATATTTTAAAAAAATTATAAATATCTTAATGCATTTCCTACATCCATAATTGTTTAAAAATAAGACGAAATTGTTGTTCTTCAATGAAATATACTCACTAATAATATAACTAATACATAAGTATATATTTTCAACAATGCTAATCGCATTATTACATATTCTTTCATTATAAAAATTCAAAAATATACACGAAGGCTCATATTTTGATATAACATGAACAATATTTATAATAATAAATAAATTGCTCAATATTTTGCTGCTATTCAAATCGTACCCAATAAGTATCTCTTCTTGGATATCGTTACTTGTGTCTCCCCCTTTATTATTCCCAATTTTCTCATTTAAACTTTTTTTATTTTTTTTTTTGCATTCTTCATTATTATTACTATTAGCAGCATTATTCTCGTCACATTCTAAAAAGGTGCAATTATTTTTCCTTTTTTCATTTCCATTGTTTTTTTCTAAATTTACGTGAAATGCCTTATCGACAAATAACTTCATTTCGACATAGTCATAAGTAACTAATTTATTCAATTTTGGAATATTTATATTTAAGACAAATATATTAAATATATGAATCAATATATCATTTGAATTGAAATTTGAAAAATATTTTAAAAGAAGGTTTCCAAATACATTAAATTTTAAAAACATATATTTCCGAAATTCTGATAGCATCTTTAAATTTAATAATGATATAAAGGCTGAAAATATTATATTATTGTGTCTATTTGCTATAAAATATTTAAATGTGTTTTCATAATTATTACAACATAAGTAACATAAAATTTGCATATAAGAATGGCTTATTTCAATACTGCTTTTAATATTATTTGTAACAAATCCATCAATTGTATTTAATTGGTTTGTTATTGATGCCCTCTTTAATTCAATGTCATCATTATTTTTAGAAAGATTTTGATCAGTATAATTATGTTTTATGGAAACATTTTCATTATATTTACTGCTATCATTGTCCCCTTTATTTTTGGTTTGCCTTTTACCTTCATTATCTACATCCTTTTTATTGCTATTTGTTTTTTTCTTCTTACTACTATTTGTATTATTCGTTTCTTTCCCTTTTATATTATTAGAAATAGTATCTAACAGTGTATTATTAATTTCGTCACCCCGTGAATTTTCTCTGCTGTTTAAATTATTTATATTCTGTGGAATGTTATTTTTACAAGATAACCTTTTATTTTTTGTATGGCCTAACATATGCTCGTCCAATTCGAATATATTATTTATAAAATTTATGCTTCCTTTTTTGAAGTTATTATGAATTTTTAAAAATATATCCATTATCTCTTTATATTTTTCATAAGACAAATTTTGGGACTTAAAAAATTCTGAATAAATGCATATGATATGGTCTATATTATTATAAGATGCTTTGTTATTTGCACTAACGTCTTTAAATAAAATAAGATATTGAACAAACCCTTCCATTAGAAAAGGAGAAAATAAATGTGGAAATAAGTAATATATTTTACTAAGACCTATGATAAAATTTTTCTTCAAAATAAAGGATTTATGTTTTAAAGCATAAGACAAATTTCCTAAAACTGATTTCAAATATAATTTAAAATCATCCTTATTTAATTTTAATTTATTTATTGAATTTTTATTCATATTCGTTAATTTATTATGTTTTTCACTAGCTTTATTACTATTTTTATTTATTAATAAATTATTTATTGAGCATTTTTTATTCTCATAATTTCTTAATGCTAATTTCAATGAATCACTTTTTTGAAAATTATTAAATATATTATTTTCAATTGTATCCCGTTTTATAGTTTCAGATCGTCCTGTTTTGGTATGTCCACTTTTTCCTGTATCTTTATCACATTCATTTTCCAATATTAAATGACGCAGCGTTTCCTCTGCTTTATTACACAAATCTGTTTGGTCGCTAAATAAAAAATCTAATAATATATGAATACAACGATTATATAATATTTCCTTTTTCTTATTTAAACTTGGATTCATAATAGGAAGTAAATACTTATATGATGGGTGAGTAAAACAAATTCTTACAAGTGTCATAAAATAAGAAAAAAATGTTATAACATGATTGCACTCTTCTTTTAAGAATTGATCTTTTAAAAAGTCAGTCGTTTGACATTTGTCACTCAAAAAATTGCTCATCATGTTTTCTTCCATTTTACCCATATTGATATCATTTGATAATTTCATGCATGATTCTTTATCATCTAAAGAAAACTCTTCGTCTTTCTTAAAATAAAAATTTAAATTATTATTATATTTTATATTCTTATTATTTGTAAGATTTCCATTTACTTCAATGGTCATATTTTTTAGATTCATTCCGTTATCATATTCTACCGATGAACCCAAACTACTGTTAATAATATTACTACTATTCATATAAAGGTCATGGTTCTTCTTAATTTTTTTATATAAATTTTGTAATTCTATACTTTTTTTCATATCAGCATTTTCTTCCTCTTTTTTATTAAGATTGGTACTACTTCCATGCAACTGCTTTACTATTTCATCCTTTATGTTGGAACTATTTATATGACCATGATCAAAGATAATACTATTATTTTTTAAATTACCACTATTCGTTTGGTCCATATGCATAATATTGAGTGCGTCTTTCTCAAGCATATCTACATCTATATCATCATTAGAAGAAATATTCATTATATTTCCATTAATAATATACGTAAAATATTTATTTTTTCCATCTATTTTTTTTAAATATTCTATAATTTTTATAATATTTTCTATTAATTTTTCCACTATAATGAAATCAAATTTTATATACGGCTTTTGGGATAAAAAAAAGCAATACATATCGAGATAGCAAATTTTTCGTTTTAAAGACGAAGTTAGAAAATTGGAAATAGAAAAATCCTTCATAAATATGTCATATAAACATAAATCTTTATTATTTTTAATCGAACATTTATATGTTAATAAATTTCGGATGCTTGTTTTTAATACTTTAGACACAATAATAAACGCCTTTTTAATAAAGTCTCTATCATATTCGTCTTTATTCAAATTACCCATAAACATTTTTAATACATTAAATAATATCTTCATCATTTTTGAAACATCATTCTTATTTCTTTTATTTATTTTTTTGGATGTTAAAATTTCCCATGTATATATTTCATCATAATTATACCAAAAACATTCATTTTTTTTTAAGACGCGTTTATCTTTTATGCCTCCACAATTAACTACACTATTTTTGTTGTATACTTCTTTTTCGTTTATTGAAAAAAAACTTTTAACCATCTCTGTATCCTTTTTAATTTTCTCAATTGTATAATCCTTAAAATATAATAATTTTTTTGAGTTATTTTCTTCTTTCATATTTAGATATTCATATAAATTGTTTATGTCCTCTACATATATACTTTCAGAGGATGAAAAACTATTCAATATATATGAATTTATTTCACCAACATATCCGATATATAACGACGCAAATGTCATTGTTAAGCATTCCTCAATTAACATATTTATAATTTTTAGATATTTTAAATCATATTTTTCATAGCATATTAATAAAGTGTGTATAATACTATATATATTATATTTAATCCAATATGGGTGTAGAATTCTTATGGCTTTTAATAATAATAATAATCCAAATATTTTTTTTTTTACTTTTGAATCATAACAAATATTACATATGCATGTGCATAAATTTGAAAAAAAATTAGATTTCATAAATTTCTTCATTTTTACAGGTTGTACTTTTAATATACCTTTTAAAACCTTTTCTATAAAATAAAGACCCTGTACTGTTGTTTCTACAAAACGAGGGCAATAATCAATTAAATTACAAAAGGTAAAAATAAAGGATGATATATCTAATTCATTATTATGCGCCATTATATGAACCATATTATTTTTTTTTGTTAAAATAAATCTACTTGATAATATTAAAGACATCCTTCTAATAATATGTTTAACTAACTCTCTTAATTTGTCATTTCGTACTTCGTCATAACAATTCCTTTTATATATTTTTTTTTTTTTTCCTTTTTCGTTTCTTATGCATACTTTCATAAATGAGATATCTTCATTTCTATGAGCATTTTGAGAACCACCATTTTTTAATTTATCACTTTGTGTTTTGTTTCTATTCATGTTTATTTCAACTAGCATTATTAAAAAGCAATACATTATCTTCCTAATGAAATTGTTATTAGGATCCTTATATATAAATGCGCACTTATATAAATATTTTTTGCATACACAATATTCAAAAGAGTATTTTCTCCTTTTCTTTGTACTAGATATATATGTATTTTTTTTTAATTTATTGTCTTCTATATTTTTATCAGCATTTTCTTCCTTATTCTTTATTCTGTTTTTTTCCTCTTTACACACTTCAGTATTGTTTGAGTTAATCGCTTTTTTCTTTTTATTACTCTTATTTTTTCTGCAATTATTTTGATTATTTTTATTCACACCCTTTTTAGAATTATGACCATTACTGAGGGGTACATTTTCCTCGTTATTGTTGGCATCTAAATTAGTATCACGCTTTTTCTTCTTTGAAGGATTCATAAAATCGTTATTAATTGCTCCCACCTTAAGCATATACTCATAAAAATCAGATATACATATAGAATGGTTAAAAAGGAAAATAAAAACCGTAATGATTATTCTATAACAATTAATTCGCTGATCTCTTTGAATGCAATTATAACAAACATCAGACTTTTCAAAGTAATTCATATCGTTATTACGAATAAAGTTGGATCTTGTATTCTTTGGAAAATTCAAACCACTCTTTTCACTTTTTAATTTGTCACCAATCACCTTATTATTTTTTATTGTTTCATATCTTTTTATACCAATTTTGTCCATATTGCAATTAGGATCGTTATCATGCTGTTTTGATCGCTCAATATTTGAACAGACACCATTTTCATGACTATTTTCTTCTTCAGATATAAGCAAATTACCCATTCCATCACTTGTTTTTTTCTTCTTACAATTATTTTCTATTGTATCCATATTTTCATAATTAAACTTTCTTTTGAATCTATTTCGAAATTCATCAAAATTAAAGATTTTGAATTTTTCTTTATTTTTTCTCTTATTTATTATATTTTTTTTTTTGAAAACTATTTTATGCTTAGGAATATGATACTGGCAATTTTTGTAATAATATAAATATTTCAACCCATTGTTTTTCATGGTCCGCTTTAATACTTTATAACAATAATCAATTGCTTTTTCTAAATCAATGTGTTCCATAATGCTATCATAATTATTATTCAGAAATATATTATCTATTGGAAATAAATTCATATTCGAATTATTTTCACAAGTATTATCACTTATGTTTGCATAACTTATATTATTTATGACATTATTATCTGATAATTTGTATTTATTTTCTTTTTCATATTTGTCTATACATTTAACATTGATATTTGTATTGCCATCATTTATTCCAAATACACCTATGCTATTTTTACCTCCTTTATTCAGCAAGTCCTCAATTTCGCCATTGATATGGCTAGTCTTTTTTCGTTTATTTTTTCTCTCATAAATATTTGTTTCTTCATTCATTTTGCTTATTTTTTTTGTTTCATCCATTTTGTCTAATTCAATAGGCATATTTTCTGTATTACCCTCTAAGAATGTATTAACCTTTCTTTTAATATTTAAATTACTTGCATCATAACTATTATTATTAACACTATTTTGAGCATGCCCTTCAAGCCTATTCTCATTATATGTGTTCATTCTATTTTTTATAGGTCTTCTTTTAGAGTTTTCAGTTTTTATTTTCCATTTTAAGAAAAAGCCAACTCTAAAATGAACTTTTCTATACACCTTTCTATTCATATCTGAATATAAATTTTTAATTAATTCATTATTATCAATAAAATTCAAACATATTTTTATAATTTTATATATATTTTCCATATATAGTTTATGTAAATATTTATTTATTTCGCTTTCTGATGGTTTATTTTTTCGACCCACGAAATTCATTTCTAAATACATATTACTATTGTATAAGTTTCTAAAAATGTCATTAAAATAATATTTCTGATCATATATATTATTAAAGCCCAAATCGAAATTAACCTTCTTTCTTAGTAATTTCATTAGGCATGTAAAAATGTAAAATTTGGTTCCATTTTTATTTTTATAACAAACAGAAGAATACAAATTATTTTTTATTTTAACATTATTAGCATTAAATAAAATGTCTTCTATCGATTTTAATGCAGTTTTGATCATTATCATGCTTTTCGAATTTAAGCAAACTAATAAACATTTTAAGTAAAAATCAAAATACCCATCCAAAAAGCTACATATTGGGAAATTCAAGCATGCTTCACATAATAGCATTCTATATAACTTGGGTAAATAAACATATGATTTTTCAAACCATTGAATAAAACTATAAATTATATCAATTTTTTTTATTTTATAATTTGAATGTTCATTATTTTTTACATCATAATGAATGTTATCTGTATTCTCCATTTTGCAAATATGCATGTTATAATTCATATTGAAATTCTTATCATTGTTTATATCATTAATATGGTAGCTAATACTTTCTCTATTACCGGAATATATATTTATTTTGTGATTCTCCTTGGTATTTAAAGAATAATTTTTTATGCTATTATCATTACACTTTTCTTCTTTTACACTTTTAATAATATTATTTATAAAAAGACTACTTCCCAAATTTTTACAATTTTGATTGTCTTTCTCACAAGTGTAATCATATTTAGCGTATTTAATACCATACACATCATTTATATTATAATTATTAGATAAAATTGTTTTCAAAGAATCGATTGACGATGTAGATCCATTTTTATTTTTCATAGAATTAATATAATTTATATAGCAAACAGTTTCAAGAATATATTTTAATAAATTAACAATTTCAATACATTTATTGTCTTTCGAAATTATGTCATAACATATTTCAATAATTTCCTTTAATTCGTGTAAAAAATAAAAGTAATAATTCGGGCAATCCTTAATAACATTTAAAATCAAGTATAATATCTTTATAATTAATTCACTGTTAGTTAAATATTTATTAAACGTATCGTTCATAGAAATTGAATTATATCCCATTATGCAATTGTTCGATTTTATATAATCACGAACCTTGTTCTTTCTTTTAGTTCTAAACATAAACTTATTGTCTATATTATCTTCATCATTATGTTCACTTTTATAGTTATAATCATTTAATAAACAACAATTCTTTTTTATATTCGACTCGAGGTATTCATTTCGTTTTCTTGAATATATTATATCTTCATTTCCATCAGATAAGAAACCATGTGTCCTATTATCACCAAATTCTATTAATTTTTTTTTTGTATTAAATTCTCTTTTTTCCTTATGTAATTGAAAATGCTTATTAATATCCTTTAATATAAACTTTTCCGAGTATATTACATCACACTTATTTATATTATGAAAAAAGCATCCTTTTTTTCGGTTTTTCTTTTTTATGCTGCATGAGTTAATTAATTTTAATTTATTGATACTATTACTCTCTTTATAAAAAAACATGTTTTCATCGTGATATGTTAACTCTTTAAATGAATTCAAATTATTCCATAAATAATTATCCATAATTTTTGCTTCATTTTCTATTACTTCAATTCCATTTTTAGAATCGTCTAAAAATTGTAAATCAAAGCAATCAATAGGCATATCCACACCTGAGTTATATATTTCAACTTGTCGTTTTTTTTTAACATTTAGTTTATTAATATTATTAGAACATGTAGGATATCGATTAATAATCTTGGTATTAATAAATACATTATTTTTTTTATTAACACCTTCGCTTTTCTTGCCACAATAGGCACAAATTAAATCGGAATTAATTAAATGACATCGATTGGTTAGACAATCGAAACGTGAATATAATTTATAAAATAATCTATGTCGCGATAAATTACAAAATTGTTTATTTCGAGCATTTTTACTAAAGTAAAGTAACGGTTTTAAATTATTCTTATGCTTTAAAATTGTCTTTAATTTAGAAATTGTGTAATTTAAAGAAACTTTACAAGTTAGCATACTGGTATTTCTTAATGCCCCCAAAATTTGAAAAATGCAAAATAGCTGAGGATATTGAAACGTCAATTTAAATAATATGTCAATAGAATAATTCATAAAATCATGAAAATTATTATTATTTAAATATATTATAATATTTGCTGACATATAAATTAATTTTCTCTCTTCGCCTTTTATATAATTAATAGAATTAACGATTTTTTGCTTGTCTTCCTTTAACAAATTATTAATGCCAATTCCAATATTTTTGGGGTTCCAATTTTCATCATAATCACCACTATCATATGTATTATTTTTTAAAATTTTTATTCTAAGATATTTCTTAGCTATTTCATTTCGTAAATTTAACTGATCTATAACTGCATAGGAAAAACACGAATTAAATAAAATAGAGCATATTAGCATACGATAAAATAATTTATACAATATTTTCAGCCATATCTCATTCAATTCGTATGAGGACATGTCCATATAATCCTCGTACAAAAAATTAATATCGTTTATATCATGCATGTCTTCAAAAATACTATTATTATTTAAACGCTTTTGATGGACATTTTTCTTTCCATTTGTATTCAAATTATTTCTATTGAAATTATCACTATTATTTTCTTTATGTTCCGTATCACTATCAGACTTTTGATTATTTTTTCGAAGGCATATACCATCGACCATCACACCGTTCACAGTGTTAATTATTTGGGAATCATATAAACACTCTGGATTATCCATTTTATTGTTTTTTCCGTTATATATTAAATTGTCCAACTTATTATTATTTTTACTATTATAATCATATATGTAACTATATAAACACTTTTCAATCTCTTGGATGCTTAAATAATTATTTTTTGAGCTATAACATTCTTTATTCGCTAGACCCAAAATATGAGCCGCTTCATCGTCTTTACCAATATCCTTATGATTATTTAAAACAAAATTGTCACTATTAATAAAAGGATTTAAGTTTGTGCAATGATACAAATAATTTATATTGTTATGCACATGATTACTTTCATCACTTTTATTGTCACTAATTAAATTATTTTTTAAATTGGCATTATGACTGTCTTTATTATCATTATTGAAATGATTACAATCTATGCCTATTTTTACATGTGCATTATTTTTTGTTAATGATTCTTCAAGCTTATTATTCTGTGATTCTAATATTTGGTTTGTTCTTAAAGTATTATTATTACCTAATGATGAAAATTTGTCACAACCATTATTTACTATTATTTGGTTCTCCTTGATTATATCTTTATTAAAATACAAATAAATATAATAAATATTACATCTTATACATGAATAGATAGAATATAATAAATATTTATAATCTATTATTATTTCCATAACACCTTCTTCATATGTCTCAATTTTACAATGATCTTCATCATATAATATATGCCCTATTTTTCTTTTTTTCCCATTTTGCTTATTACGATAATTATTCATAAAATTTGTAATATTCATGCTTTTATTAAGTGCATTTTTACTGTCCCCCTTTCGTATAAAAACTCGATGTAGAGGCATATTTATGTTATCTGAAAAATATCCAATCGCATTTTCATAATGTAGTGTTTGTCCATTCGAGGTTTTTTTTTCTGCTTTCCCCCTTTTCGTTTTCCTTTTATTTTTAAAAAATAAGACATCGTTATAAGCAATATTAAAAAACTTCTTGTATAAATTATATAATTCATATTTTAGTGAATTACTTTTTTGTAACAATATATTTAAGATATCATAATAGAGGGAAAAGTATCTATAGTTCCGTCTCTTAATTTTGAGCACTATTTCAATTATGTAATGCAACAATTTTAAGCAAATAGTCTGAATGAAAATAATATTATTACTATTCATTATAAAAGCGGAATAATTAGATATACAGCTTTTTATTATGCTAAAATTCCAAACATTTTTATTTTTAAAATATAAAAATATATCATGAATTTTCATAAATACAAATACTGATAAATGCCTATCATTATTTGCTAAATATGCCATGTATGTTTTGGGATCAATCAAAAAATCTATATAATATTTCAATGTTTCATCAAAATTTTTGTGTAAAAGCAATGAAATGTTTTCAATAAAAACTTTCTTGCTCTCAATAGTATAATGTGTATCATATTTTAAAGATTGGATAATTTTTTGAATCAAAAATTCTTTATATTCAAAATACATATTATCACAATCTAACTTTAATAAATTGCATAAAATATGAATAACACTATTTTTTAAATTCACTAGATCATTAACCTTACACATGTCAATATAATAATTGCTGTATTTCACATTTTTATAAAATTCCTTTTTTATGGTTTTTAAATTATTCATTACTATATCTTTATTATTACTTTCTTCATTATGTGGTATTCCCACATTATTATTTCCATTACTGTTGATACAATTTGATGAAGTATCCTTATAGTTTATGTTATTTTTATTATTGACATTTGCATTAAATATATTACTCTTTACAGAATAAATCTTGTAAAGTTCTTCTATGTTATTATTTTGACAAAATTTTAAATTTTCATCACAATTGTCTTTTTCAATACCCGATTTTCCATATAATGATGGATCGGAATTTGAAAAATGATAATAATAAGCAGTTTTTAAAATCGTATTTTTTGAATATTTAATGTCTTCTATAAAAAAATTACTATAACATTTAAAGTCAAAAATGTTAATAACTGAAAGTATTTTACATAATGTTTTTATGTAATTTTCGTTATTATTTAATAACTTCGGATATAAATTTATTATAATATAATTTGACAAAACTATTTCTCTAACAAATTTTAATGAATCTTTATTACTTTGTATGTAGTTTTTATTATTTAGGGGGTGGCATTTGATTTTTTTGTATATATTAATTTCTGATTTTAAAAGCTTACCCCTTTTTACTTTATTAATTATGTTCTTATAAAATTTTTTTAAAATATTTTCAGACACAACATTTATATATTTATAAATGTCAAATGATATTAAATCATTTTTATGCAATATGCATATTTCTGTCATGATTTTTATACAAATGATACCACATTCTTCGCTCTCGTTTATAAACGAATTTAAGCACATATCAAAAATTTCTATGATATATTTTATTTTTTTTAATTTATATATTAATGAATAAAAAATTGTTAATACATTTTTACGGAATACATGCGTATTACTATAATAAGGTAATGGCGTAGAATTAAGTATGTATTTTTTCAATAATGGATATATATCAGTTAAAAAGTACTCCTCTTCTTCATCACTCATATTTAGTAAAGCCATTTTGATTTTGTCTATTCTCTTTGTTTCACTCTTGTCTTCCCCTAATTTTATATTCCTATATAGGAAATTCCGCCCTTTTAATTTATCTTCAATTTCTTTCTCCATCATAATTTATCAATTCATTTATTTTATGTCTATTCAATAATTTATAAGCCACCGCTATTCTTATATGTATATAATAATCATGCAATCTACAGCTTTTTAAATCACAATTTTGTGCGAATTACAAAATTATTTTCATAATTAAAAAGAAAGTAAAAATAAAAAATAAATAAAAACATAATTCACAATGAAATTCCACAAAATTTTATATCCTAAAAATCACTAAAATTATAGACCTAATAAAAGGTTAACAAAAATAAAGTTAAATTAATCAACAACCGAAAATATAACAAGAAATGACGGCAGAAATAATGAAATAAAATTTTAAGAATTATGAAAGTCACTAAGGAAATGAAAAACAACACACCACCAAAAATGTCATTTATATTTAAGCAATAGAATACAACTTAAAAAGAAAAAAGAATAATACATATATAATAAGTTGATAAAATGAATGGATTAGTAAGGAGATAAATCAAAATTAAAAAGACTAACTTTAAATGAAAAAATAAAGAATAAAATACTAAATAAATATTAATGATATTAATACATATTTTATTGTCTTTTACACATATTTATTAAAATTCTAGAAATCGAGGAAAATATAAACAACGTTTGTATATGTATATATACGCGTTTTATCAAAGGAAACGAGTATATGCATTTTATATAGACATTATAATATAAGCACATCATGCATAAACTTTTTGTGTACTCATGATGCAACCAATATATTATTCACACATATACATATAATTCACTTGTATATGCATACATGATCATATTAAATCGGCTTTTTACACATTATAATATAAATAATTATGAAAAATATTATGATTTTTAAATAGTATAAATATTATATATATGCATATATACTTAATACTTTATATATTTCTTTGTGCTAAGATTAAATAACCTATACATAAAATTATTTTTTTAAAATATTTATTATATAATTATTTATGTAATTTTGTCAATCATCCATCAAACAATGAATTAAAGAATGTTTGGAAAACTGAAATTTAATTTATATAAATAACAAATCATCAAAAAAAATTTAACTGATAGAGCCTTTTTTACTATATATTTTCATTAGCGTATAGCTAAAAAACAATACTCTAATATAAATTTTAAGAGAATAAACATTAAATTAATAAAGAATATTATTAATATATTCATTTAAGGGCATGTGTATCTATATATTATACATTCATATATTTAAATGTGTATGCATATATATTTTTTTATTAGGGTAAGCTGTGCTTTCATTAATGTGTAACACGATATTTTTAAATTTATATTAAAAGCACACCACATTAATATATGCTTATAAAATTAAAAAATTCTTAAAGATAATTTATTTCAATTATAATTCATTATTTTTTCTATTATAGTTATAATAGGATAAAATTTTATTTTGAAAGTGTATCATTAAAATCAAAAAAAAAACTCTTAAATAATTGTAAAATTAAGGAAGGATGAAATACAAATAGAAAACTAATAATTAAGATTGAAAAATAATATGAAAATGCTAAAAAAATATAATTCTTGTATTATATATGAAAAATACACAAAAAAATATAATTAAAAATAATATTTCTACACATTAAATATTAGATATCTCATATAAATGTACTTATGCTATTATTATTTTTGTTTCTAGCAAACTGATGATGAGAAAAAACGAACACATCAATATATCCAGTTACTTTTTTACACTCATGTGTTTTGGGATGTGGCGATTTTTATCAATATGATTTGACTCTTTGTATAGAATATAATCATTGCCCATAAAAAAAATACTATAATAAGAATATATACCACAATATAATTAAATAGATAAAGACCAAATATGGTACGGTGGAGGATGCCCACCCTTTTCCATTACAATCATTTTTTCTATCGCTTTTTTTGCTGAATTTGAAATAATTTGTTCGAACTTTTTTAAACGCATTTGAATTTTACTATATTTCTTTATATATACTTACAAAAGTGGGGGTATAAAAAAGCAAAGTAAAATATATACATAGGAAAGAAAATATAAAATCGAAACACGTTAAAAATATATAGAATTTATGACTATTCGAATTTTTTAAAAGAACAATTATTCAAAAAAAAATATATATACATTGTTAGGTCTTATTTTCAATAGCTACATAATACGTTTTTAGAAATGTAGACAGTGTTATATAAAATATTAGATGTGTGTAAAAATGATTTAATAATTTGAAAAATATACTATTAAAAGTAATTATAATAATAATAAAGGATATTAAAAAATAATCTCTATATAAATATTGAGAAAAAGTAAAATCATGTGAAATATGAAAAATACGGAAATTAAGTATTAAAAATGGAAAACGTATTAAAAATTATATTATAATTAAATTCACAAAAGAAAAAAAATATATTTAAGACATAAATTTTTTATCTAAATACTTTACTAATCATATTATTATAAAGCATATATCATATATATGAATAGTTTCATTTTATTTGGTTTCTCTTTCTAAAATGGAAAATGAAATTATTTTAAACGATAAATTAGAAGAATTAAAAGATTTGATATACATAGACGATACACCTTTTCATCATCTAGATTTTGTGGTTAAAAATATAATTTATATAACTTTCCATAGATGTTCATTATTAAATTAGTGTATTTATTTATATGTGTGTTTGAAAATACATGATAATGCATAATTTTGGTAGTATAAACTTTCTGCCTTTTTAACTTATCTCTTTAGAAAGTTCCTTGTACCCCTTGTTGCATCTTGCCTGGTATGTCCTTCTTGAACCCCAGAGCTATGGAAGAGTATACAAATGGATATCGAAAAGATGAAGTAATTTTTTTTTGACTTTTCCTTATTTTTAAACTTTATAATAAAATTCACTCATGCATAATACATGTCTATTCTTTTTGAAAGCTAAACGAAACAGACGAAATACTTATCGAATATTTCTATGCAAAGAGGTTGCATAAAAACAGCTTAGTAAAAATAAAATTTCCAGAATACTATGAGATGGCTGGAGCACTTTTATCTGATGCCACTGCAGCGTGTGTAGGAAGTTTAACACATCTTTATTTCGAGCTAGGGAATGAATTATGTGAAATGTTAGTATACATAAAATCAATAAACAAATGGACTAAATATAATGTCACGCAAATAGTCATACAATGCATATATCAAATATAGTTATTTCCAATATTTTTTCCTGTATATAAAAGTTTAAGTGAAATTCGATATTATTATTTATGCTTCATGTGCCATTCTGCTATACAATAACTATTATTCAATGAAGGAAATCTGGAAAATATTTTTATAAATTTAAATATTACAGATTCTCCTTTAAAAAATATATTTTTATCATCCCCTATATTATATTTGTTATATTAGGTTGCCTGAAAATGAGTGGCCAGTTGAGAAATTAAAAGAGCTATTGTTATTTGCTGAGATAAGAAGAAGAACACACTTAATCAAACATAGTGACAAAGTTGATCAAACATATTTAGAAGGAATGACCTTGATGGAACGAAAAAGTATTTAATACACACTACATATATGTGTGCATGTTATATTCGACAAAGACTGTCTTAATTCATTTTTCTATATAATTTCAACATAAATTATTTATGTTGTAATATTTTCTCCTTGGCTTTTCAGTGTTTAACTCATTTTTTAAGGGATCGGATATGGATAAAGACAATGCAAAATCCAATAGAAAAATCTTTAACTTTTTTGAATATGATTTGTAATTTTTTTTCCGTCAATAATTACTAAAATTAATGCATTTACAAAATAAAAATTTAAACACATTAAATTATTTATTTTATACATATATAAATTCGTTTAATATTTTGATTTATATTTTTATTTCATTACTTTTTATTATTATATTCATAGTTCAAATTACAATATGATTTTTAATTGTTATTAAACTTAAAAAATATTTTTAAAATGTTTTAAAACCATGTATATATTTCTTTTCAATTAAACAAAAAAATCATTAAAGCAAGCAAAACATTTTCAGCTATATCTTTTGCTAGTCTCATGCAAAATTCTTTAACTACAACAAACAAATTTATATTGAAAAAAACTAATAACCGTTTTATAATAACTAAATGGGGTTTTAAATCATTGACATATATAAACTTAAATACTTGTGGACAAAAATGTTTATATGCACATATTTTTTAGAAATATAACAATCTCAATTCTTAAGCATCCGAGTGTCATCTTGTTTAATATGAAATTCTACAGGCAACCCATAATGAACGTAAAAATCTTCTTCGTTTTCTATTTTTTCAAGAAGCAACTCTATCAAATTAAAAAAAAGTATATAATATGCATATATATAATTCCCATGCAAGGCTAACAAAATTTACATACTTAAATATTAGTATGTCATGTAAAAAGGTGTCAAAATACGAGCAAACGAAAATATTCACTATATACGCATATCCATACATTGTTATTTATTCATAAATCATTACCTTGGTCGTTGCATGTATATAGTAGACACACAAAAAGCATATGAATGGATGTCCCGTTTACTTCGGATTCAGTTAATTTTGTTTTTGTCTAAAACCAAACAACGCATAAACAGTTACATATAAATGTGTTCTTATTTTAACGAATCAAATCCATTACATATACATTAAAATGACACACTAACAAACAATAAATATAATTACCTTATTGACGATGTTTTTGAAGGTGGTCGTTTTTTCTCCTTCATAAGGAACAATTTGCTATAAGAAGTGAAAACCAAAAATATATAATATATTTTTCATACAAAAAAGCATATACGAAAAAAATAAATATAGAAATTTTCTTTTAAAATTTACCTTGCTAGAATCGCTATTTTTCTTGCTTTCCTCATTTTCCTCGTTTTTCTCAGTTTCAGCGTTTTCCTCATTTTCGTCAGGCTTGACAATGTTGAAAAGTATTTTCTTTATTTTTGAAACATCAACGAATTTTGGCAAATTATCAGGAGCCATTACACTGCCTAATGAGTTCGCATGACCTATGCTTTGATGTAGTTGAAAGATAGAAGTGTTATCATTTTTACTTCCAAATTTTGATATATCGTTTTTATTTTCATTTTGCCAAATATCCTCAAAGTTCATGTTATAAAATTTATCTATAGAATCGTTCAATCCTTCATTCATTTGATAATCTTGCCCGTCATCCATATTATCCATAAACATATTTTCAGATTGTCTACGATCGAAATTATTAATTTGGTCCAAATCATTTCCTATATAATCGTTATTAATTTCGTTTAGTATTACATTTGTTTTAATATCAGTGTTAAAGTTTTGAGATTCTATAAATGGGGGTCTCGAAAATTTCATTATTCTATCTATGACTGTATTTACACAATTAATACAATTATCTTTCGTTTCAAATATATATGATGTTTGATCAATAGCAAAAAGCGAATTAGAAATATATTTTTTCTTTTCTTTATTCCATAAATCATAAGCAGACAATTCTACATCATTTACTTCAATATATAAATTTTCGAAATTAATATCAGTTATATCAAAAGATGTTTTTAATTTTTTATTAGCAAGTGCATGAAGTGCCCCTTGCTTATTTTTAAAAGCAGCCTTTGCCATACTCATTAAGTTTGCAAAATTTCCATTAATCATTAATTTACTAGGATTATAATAATGATAGTTAAATTTGCTGTTAACATCAATTGCATTTAATCTACTTTCAAAAGATATAGCTTGACGATTCCATAATGTGTCATCATCTGGAATAATTGATAACATATTTTTAGGTCTTGATGGTGAGCCTTTATCTTGATTTTTAAATAGCATATTTTGGCTAGAAAAATTAAAATTGCCAGTAAAAGAATTTATAAGACTAAAATCCTTATTTTCACTTTTCATAAGATCAGGCAATGGAATACCACCACCTAATATATTACTATTATGGTGTAGTGATAACATATTTTGAGATAAGTTCAAATTATTATTTAATGAATCATTTAAATTCATATTATCAAAAGCCATCGATTCTTGCATTACATTTTCTATGTTTAAATCATCAATGTTACAATCATCAAAATTTAAATTATTATTAAAAGAACTTTCTAATATCTTATTATTATCTCCAAAATTTCCATTATCATTCATATTTTCATGGTTAACATCGTCATTATTATTACCATCCATGTCACCTAATAAATTATCCATGGATATATTTTCATCTGAATTTAGTTCGTTTTTTTTTTTAGAGAATTTGTCCAATCCTGTATCATCATTTTCATTATAATTATCAGCATCTTCATCATCTAATATTTTAGAATCACTTCTTTTCAATTTAAGGTTTTTTATTTCTTCTTTAAAATAATCTAACTCTGGGCATATATTTAAATTGTTAAACTCTTCAATTTCATTCCCACAAAACAATTCTCGAAGCATATCAGAATTTGTATATAGTTTACTTTTATATTCTCTTGTCATTATCTTATCATTATCATTGAAAGTTACATACTCACCTACTTTGAAAGGCGATTCACTTTTTTGAAGCATATCATTCAGTTCATTGTTTGATCCCATATTTTTTTCATTCCTTCTTTCTATATTTTGTCTTCCCAATTTTTCCTCAAATTTCATTTTCTTCTTGTATTCACACGTGTCTATGTCACCATCAAATTGTATGGATAAATCATTGTTTAAAGTTAAATTAGGTAGCAAATAACTAATACCTGATGAGTGGTCATATGTAATATTTAATTTTAAAAAAAATGTATCAACTGATATGTTGGATACAGATACTGATTCTATAGTTATATCTGATGGTTTAGCTAATGTTGAAGACTCTTGGAAAAATTCTAATTTTCTTTTTTTCATTTTTTTATTTGTAATTTCATTTACACTTTTTTTCTCATCAATAACATCATCATTTGTGTCACTTTTTTTTGCTATATTCATATTTGATATAAAATTATATGTCTGATCATAAATTGCCTCGACCCTATAACCATAAACCTTTGTTGCTCCTTCAATAGCTTTAGATGCCCTTGTAAAAGACAAATTAAAATCCCCTGTTTCTAACAGCTCATCATTTAATTCTTCATTTATTTCTTCATCATTTAAATTTACTAAGTCTTCTAAATGGTCTATAATTCGTATGTCAAAAGCATTTCTAGTACATATCTTATTATGGGATAATGCTGCCATACAATTTTTAAAAACATCATTTATTTCTTTAACTTTATTTTTTTCAGATTTATTTATATCTTCATCTTTATTATTTAAAAAACTTAACCTCCTTAAATTCTTATTGAATTCTATTGGATTTTTAAAAATAGGGTCCGGCCCTTTTATCTGTGTAAAATTAGCATTTGCTTTGTTACTAACTCCGAGCTTTTTCATTTTCGATTCGTTTTTATTTTACTTTGTCATTTGTTTTGTGCCCCCTTTCAAAATTAATATTTTTAGTTGGCTCTAGACAATATATTCACACACACACACATATATATATAATATATGCATTTATTATATATTCCCTTTTAATCAGGAACAATTATAATAACACAAATTTCCACATACGTCCTTTACACCTCGGTATTTCAGACGAAACTTCAATTGCTCATAGGCTCTGATGTATACTCAATACTTTTTTTGAAATAAAAAATTAAAGGGAATATTTGAAATTAAAAAAAATGTGTATACCTTTTATGGATATACTGATGAAAATACTATAAATTCTTGTGCATATTGATTTTACTGATATTATAAAAATAAATTAAACAAATTAATGAAAAAATAAATAAAAATCTCAATAAAAGTGTATAATGGAATAATATAATTTTTTACACTTTGTGCATATTTAATATCCCGATTTATTACAAATGCTTTACACAATCATCCCTTTTATAAAGCGCAAGAGCGAAAATATTAAGAAAAAAAAATAAATATGACAATAATAATAAAAAATATATACAATAATTATTACCATTAAATATGTATTTTTTTTTTTAATTTGTACATTATATTTTTTATGCATATCCCCAAATTTTTAATTCTTTACACAAAATGTTCATAAAAATAAAATATGTAATTTCCATTTTGTTTTATTTGTTATTATCTTTGTTTATTTTATTATACTTTATTTTTATTCATTTCATTATATATTATCAGTGCAAATTGCGCACTCTTATATATATAAAAATACCATGAAAAAACATAGTAGAAAATTATTCTACCATTCCTTGATTTTCAATACGAATATTATTATATAAGCAGTTTAAGTGGATCCAAACTTCATACACATTTTAAATTTAATGGTCTATTTTAACAATTTATAAAATACAACTAAACCCATGCCCCACTTTATAGTTACAAGTGGAAAAAACTAAAAATAAAATTAATATTTAAATGATTAACATATATTATGATCCATTTCTACATCACCCCCGTATATTATCACACTTTTGCATATTGTGTCTTATGAAAATGTTTGCCTCATAAATTGATAATACTATTACCCGAAATTCAATAGAATATAAATCCTTATATATTCCATATATATATGTATCACATTTCTTACATTCATTTATCGTAACCTAACACCAATTTGGAATGAGTGATTTCTTTATTCATAAAAAAGTTCATTTAAAGTGGATATAGTTGTACATAATTGTTTCAGTATATACATATAATTTTATGGGTATTTTAAAACAAAAAAAACAAATAAAATGCAAAAATGTAGAATTCATTTTTTTATAAGAAATATTTTTTAAAGTTGCAAAAAGAGCCATTAAATAAAAATAAACATTGTCTATGCAGACGATATCATCGGTATAAATTTGAAACTATATTAAAAAAAATTATGTTACATTTGAATACTAATGTACACATATATATATGATTTTATTTTCGAATAAAAGAAATTATTCTGTTTAGGTGTGCATGCGATTATGCTAATATATATCATCATGCATATATGCAAGTGCATAAAAAATACGCATACATATATATCACCTTCATCCCAGAATTATAAAATTATTCACTTCCACTATCGTCATTATAATTATTTTTATTTTTGTTCGAAGCAAATTGAGCTTCGTAAAATTCGACAATCTGCTGAGTTGTGGTTGCTTGTTCTGGATTTTTATCATCCCTCAATCTAAGAAACCTTGGGAATCTTAACCCAATTCCTTTATCATCTGAATATACTCCGATAGCTGCAGTATGGACAGGCGATAAAGATAAATCTGCTGCTTTAATTTCCCATACATAATGAGCATCAAACCATACATCAGGGTTTAGTTTATCTGATACTTCATAATATGATTTTTTATTAGGTATAATTTTATCACTTAAAGATTCATGTAATGCATTCAAAATTTCATCACTAAAACCGGTACCTGCTTTACATACTGTCTGGAAGTTTTCTGTTTCAGAATTATATGCAGCTAAAACAAAAGCACCATAAACCCCACTTCTTTTTCCTTTTCCATAATATCCAGCTATAGGCACTAAATCAACTGAGTCTGATAATCCTTCTATGTAATCTTTTTTCACCTTTAACCAGTTTAATGATCGTCTTGATGGCTCATAAGAAGCATTGTCGAGTAAAGTTTTAACCATTAAACCTTCACAACTATTTTCAATAGCATCTTGTAAAAACATATCTATATCTTCAATATTATTCATTTCTGAATGTGTTGCATATTCTAGCACTCCTTCTTTACATTTTAATAAAGAATATAATAACTTCCTTCTAATTTCTAATGGTTCTTTTATTACAGGTACCCCATTGCAACATATTAAATCAAATGGAAACAAGCATATTTTCACTTTTATGTTTTCTATATCTACATCCTTTCTTTTTCGTGTTGTTAATATTTGAAACGGTAATATTTTTTTATTCTCAATATCATATGCTACAACTTCACTATCAATAATAGATTCAGTAACACCAGGCATTATTTGATCTTTTACAATTTGAATAACATCAGGGTATTTCTCTGTCATTGTTTCTAAATTTCTACTAAAAATCTTTATATTATCTTTATCAATATAATGAATTTGGGCTCTTTCACCGTCATATTTATATTCACATGTAAATGTAACATTATTAAATCTATCTAAAACTTCTTGTATTCCTTTTGTTGGCTTAGCTAACATAGGCTGCACTGGAACTCCGGTTTTAACAGTACATTTTTTCATTAACACATTCATATCATCACCATTTAATAAGTTTTGTATAATCATTTCAATATTTGGTAATTCACATAAAGCACTTTTTACAGATTTTTCCATACATTCAAAAATATCTGAATCATTATTTACATCACAATATGCATTTTTTAATTCTTTAAATATAGGCAATAAGCGAGTATCTCCTTCTTTTCCTATGTTATAAAACAAGTTGGGTTTACTCATTCTTTCATTACGCATCTTTATTGATTTTACTAAATCATTAAATTGGTCAGTGTCCAACGCACTTGTTTTGTTATCCGCATCATTTTTCTTTTCCGATTTTATATTATTTTCATTTTTTATTTCTGTGGCATTATCACCCTTAACCGCTACTGACTCATTTAGCAATTTTTCATTCATTAATTTTCCCTCCTTTATGATATTTTCTGGAAGTTCAGGGCGCGTTAATACAAAAGCGTATGCCAAAGCTTGCAAAACAGTAGCACTATTTACACCAATTCTTAAACGTTGCTGTAAAAATCGCACTATATATTTTGCCTCTGAAGTTTTTGCACTAACTAATAGCTTTTTTATTACTTCTCTTTTTTTCTGTTGAGAATTAGAGCCACTAATATTTGGTATACTTTTTAATTCATTAAAAACGGATTGAATAGTTAACCTAGGTAAAGGAAATATAGTTCTCATTTTACATGAACAACTTTCCGCTATTATTCCTAAATCCTCAATTTGCTGCAAATCTTTTTTTATACTAGCTTCAGTTCTACTATATGCTTCTGACATTGTTTTTAATATTAATGCCTCACCAACCCCTGCTTCGACATTTTGGTAATCTGGTGCCACTTTATTTAAAGTTATATATACTGCCGGAATTAAATCATTAGGGCTATAATATATTAAAACACGAAAAACGTTTGATAAAATAATAGCTACATTTTTCTTGCTTCCTGCACCACTACCTTTTAATTCTTCAATTTGATTAAATGTATTTGTAAGAAATGTAAATAATAAGGAATCTTTAAACTTGTGTTTTGCTTTATCCTTTTCAGGTAAGCATAAATTACTTATATCAAAATTGGCAGGATTAAATTTTGGTGATGCTAAATCACTTATTTTTTCATCCTCATAAACTTTACAGTTAAATAATGAACCCTTTTTTATTTCATTTTCATTCTTTCCTTTTGGTTTCTTTGTTTTTGTACCATCATCGTTTGTATTCTTCCTTTTTGATACTTCCTTTTCTTCACTTTTAACATGAGTCTCTTCTACTTTGGTATCACATTGCTCGTCTCCTTCCATTTTTTTAGGAAATGATAAACATTTTCTGCATAAAAAAAAATAATAAAATAAACATGGGTTTGTGAAAATTTACATTATAACATCGAAAATGCATAGATATATTCATGTATAGACATTTATATATATTAATTTCTTTTTATAGCTTAAAATATGCATACAAATATTTATCATTTCTATTTGGCACGTTATTTCTAATATTCTTTACAATTATCACATTAAACTTATTTTTATAATTATGAAATAATTTGCTTTTCATAAATGGTGTTACATAATTATATTCAGTTCTCATGTATCTTTTTATTTTACAAAAATACATTTTTGTTAAAAGTACCAGCAATAATAATTTCATATTACATCATAACAAAAAAAAAATAATAATAGTATTACAAATAAACAAGACAAATAATTAATATTAACCGCTAGTCAATGTTACAATGACGAACATCGGCATTAACAAAATACAAAAAAAGTAAACTATTGCATATTAAAATGGCATATATTATTCATGCGTATTCGGTATTGTTACATGTATGCCCATTACTCTTATGCATCATATTTTTTTATAACTATTCAAAATGCTTATGCCAATATTATATATATTCATTTTTTCCATAATTTGGCACAATACTACACCAACAAATATTTCAATCAATAACATAAATTACGCATTTAAATATACAGATGACTACATTTCCTGCATATTCAATCAGCACCCAAATAATATGCTTTTGCAATAAAAATCGTTACACAAAAAATAATATGTATTAAATATCATTAATATTTCTTATATTGTATACAATAACATTCACTATTTATGTAATCATAAATATTTTTGTTTAACTCACTCTAAGGTTACTTGCTTAAGTGGCTTTTCCATAATTCATATAATAATTAAAAATAAGCCAATTTTAAATAAGTATAAATATATACAATATATATACGCTTATTTTTATTTTTATTTATTGATATATATATGTATTAAAAAATAAATACTTCTCAATGTGTATAAATAATAAATATACATAAGAAGCATTTACATTATATTATATACATTTATTCCTTAGGCTTATTTAAATCATATTATTTTGCTTAAAATTAATGAATTTCTACATTTTATAATAAATAATTAAAAGATTCGAAAAAAAAAACATATATGAATAAATTGTTAATTTATATTTTAAAAATTATGTGTAAATTATTAAATAATTAAAGAGTTCAAATAGGATCTTCGCATATATTTTTTTTACTATACACATCTCACTTTCACAGATGCTGAAATGTGTAAAAATTACATAGGATTAAAAAATATATAAAAAATGGCGAAGTGAGAAAGACGACACAATAATAAAATAAGGATAATAAAATATCAATTGTAAATAAAAATGCAAAATTAATAGAAAATGAAAAACACACATTAAAAAAATAAAATATATAATAAAATTATTTGCTCCTTGGCATTAAAAATTTTTTATAGTCACAAACAATAAAAGTAAAAAGTATGTAAAAGGTGCCTTAATAAGAGGATTTAATACATAAATAAAAAATATAAAATAAAAAAAAGAGAGTAAAGAAAAGAAATTTAACATCTTGAATTTTATGAAACAGAAGCTTTATAAAAACGAACATTTATTTAATTCACAAGAAAAAAAACAAAAATATTAACTGAAAAAATTAAGGTAGTAGTGATATCATTTTATTCTTCTATTACACTGCTATCAAGGGTATCCTCCATCTTACACATTATAATAATATAATCAGGAATTTACATTTTTAATGGTTTCACAAGTAATATGCTTTAATTTATTGATAATTATCTACACCCAAATATGGAAATGTATTTAATAATACCTTTCGTTGTTCACACACCTATTCCCCTCGTACCTTAACGCGTGTAGAAAAGTACTTGAATCTTTATATATGTCTCCATATTCATTCTTTCATGGTTATTGTATTATATAATTCATTCAAATTCGAATACATTTGAAAAAATAAAAAGACATGATCACAGTTATTAAACATAAAATGAAAACTAATCCCGTAACATAAAGGAAGGCAACCTCGTTTGTTTCTAAATTTATTTTTAAGTTCATACCAAAAACTCCTGAAAAGGGAAAAATATATACATATTCACAAATTATAATATTTCACTATTATTCATGCAGCCACAAAAACATATACATATAATTATGTCTTTTGTGTTGGCATGGAAAAATGCCTCGCTTATTTTTTCTCTTTCTTTTGGTATTATACAATAAGACATAAATGTATTGCATTAATCAGCATATTACCTGTTATTAAGGTTCCTATACCAAACCCTGAATTTATTAAACTTATAATTATATCCATTCTGATTAAATTATTTCGAGTAAGTGATAAATCAGAGACAATTTTTGCTTCTAAATTAATCATTCCATCTTGTAAATTCTTTATTTGGTTATATGATTGATGCAACTCTTGATCAAAATATTCCAGCAACATTTGCAGATCTTGATTTGTTGCTTCTTTATTATCATCATCATTTATGTTTGGATTAAAATAGCATTTGGTTAATTCCATTCTTTTTAAATCAACATTATTCTCCGAAATTTCACGAAAAGCTTTAATAAATGAATTTACTTTATTTATTAATATACTTGTTGGCTCTTTTAAATTATGTAAGTTTGATAAAATATCTTGATATTTTGCTATTTTTAATGAAAGTTTAATATTAGAAAATTCGTTATTTAATAATTGCATTTCCGCATTTAAATGTTCTATTGCACTAGAAAAAACACATTCTAATGCGCAAAACTCAAAAGGTTTTCTTGTTATTATATTTCCATTCATATTGTATATATTAGTATATTTTTTCGATATATTGCATAAACTTTTAATTAAATCATCTCTTATTAAATCTTCTTTAATTACTAAAAAAACACTAGAATGTAAAATAACACAAATTAATGGTGGCAGAGATACTAATATAGCATTTAGCCGAGCCTCGATACTTGCGATATTATTATTCTCTGCTAATAATTGTTTACAATCACGATAATTTATTAATCCACTTTTATTTTTTACATAATTTAAATTACAACACTGCTTAACTCTTTTTAAAAATTCTGTAGATAAATATTCCCTTATAAAACATTTACCTCCAAATATCTCAACTATTACATGTCTTCTTAATTTATTTAGTTGAATTAAATAATCATTTTCATTTAATATTCCTTCTAGTTTTAAGTTGGACTCTCTCCTAATATTATTATTATCAATGTTGCTAGCATTAAAATTATTATTATGTGGGGTTGTTGTGTCAATTTTATCAGAATTTATATTATGATGGCATAAAGAACTTTTTAATCTCATTTTTAATTCGTTATTTTCATCATTTAATGTAATTATATCCTTATTCATAAATGTTGTGTTCATTCCAGAATTTCCCTTTTTTGATAACACTTCTGAATTTTCTTTCCCTTTTTTACAACGATTTATTAATGTATTCTTTATATTATAATTATCCGTATCCTCTTCCATGTCTTTACTACTTAATAACTCATCTGGGTTGTTATAATATGATTCACCATAATCATATTGTTTTTTCGATCCTTCATCATCACTTTTTAATTTCGACGACCCCAAAGACATTTTATTTTCAAAAATTATCAAAGGGATTAAGAGAAAAAATTATAATCACGAATGAAAAATATTACACAAAAAATCATAGGCTAACATAAAGTAATGTTATAATATCAATATATATGCATGCTAAAATAATCATATATGCAAATATATAAATGAAACAGCTTTATATTCATAAATTTTAAGGCAGATAAAGTAACTCAAAGAGCTATATGAGTATCAAGAAAAAAATGTGTGAACCACTTTTGCATGTTTACACAATTTATAAGCATTATCCTAGATACTCACGTTTATGTTATATCATAATAAGCAGATAATGCTAATCTGAATGTATAGGTAAAATATGCATTTTTTCAATTTTATATGATAATAATAATGGCAACAATGGTAATGAATGCGTATTAAGCATATAATGAACGCACAACTAATATATAAATAGACAAAATAAGGAGAAAAGGACAAATATAACTATAAATAAAAAATATGTTAAAGCCCTACTTGTGTCACAGATTGAAACATTATAAATAAAAAGAAAAAAACAAAATATGGGAGTTATATTTGCATATGTATTCACACCAAAGATTAGTATATATTAATGGCATTTCCATAAGACTCAATCATAAAATATTTGATATATCTTTTTTCAATCGAAATAAATATATAAACATATTTATATGCAACTGGGAAAAATTCAAATATTCTTGCGCATGAATATAATTAGTCAATAAAAAAGTAAACATAAAAAGTGTGTTACCTTGAATAGTACGTAGTAAAGATATCAAATGATTATATATATGTTTGCGTTAGTATATTATTCGTATATTTTTTATATGTTATAAAAGGTCAATTATTTAGTTCACAAGCTTATTGCTTTAAAATGCAACCATTCATTATTTATAACTTCACATTTTGAATTTATTTATTATTCATTTTCATTTTTTATTAAACATTAAGATTTATTCATGACACTTATTGTTACTATGTGTGTATAAGCATTCATTTTAATTAGTTATGACAAATGTTTAATTCAGTATTTATAATTATCATGTGAAACTAATAATATAAAATTGGAAGGCATATTATGCATAAATTATAATATGTATTTTTTTGTATTTAAGGTGTTACTGATAAAAATTTGCACTTAATTGAACACATAGGAAAACTGAATTTTAACACCTAGCAGACAAAAAGAATAATAAGCAGAAAATTCACATTTTTTAGGAAACAAATAAATATCTTTTTATGCAACGTATACACAAAATTTTCTTTTCATTTTAAATTTATAATTCCCAGCTTATTTCATGGGCTTGGCACTTTTATATACCAACGTTATTTACATCATACACTTTATTTGAATTATTTTTCTTATATTTCTTTTATTTTTTTCTTTATATATTTTTTTATTTTTTTTTTTGGCAAAGAATATTTTCAAATACTTTTCTTATGCAACATTATTCGATATTCACACCATTATATAAAAAATGGAAACCACAGATAGAGCATCCAAAATAGCCAAATAATACGCATTCATATTCGCAAAAAAAACGATTTTCAAAGCTTGTATAAACTATATTGATTTACTTTCATATCTAATCACTTAAATACATAGGGGCATATTTATATTATCTCATAATAGTATAGGAACTAACCTATTTTTTAACATATCGAAATAATATTAATATACACAAAATAAACTGTGTTATTTTTGATAAATAACAATATTGAAAAATCACGGAATATGATATGCCTATATATACATATTTTTTTCGCATAAATAAACTAGTAAAAGTAAAAGGGATATAATTAGAGGCTACTATGTTGCTAGGGTGAAAATTGTCATTACGTTTTGTAAAATGGAAAAAATGTTAAAGTCTTAATATATCTTAATTAAATCAAACTTCATATTTATATATCAAGCATTTGATATGTATGCAGTCATATGCCCGTTATATATATATATATGAATACAGCTTTATGCCAATAAAATATGCACACGCAAAATGGGGAAATACCAAGGCCCTATATTAACCGCCTTATTAAGTAGTGTAGTGGGATGGAATTTGAACAAATTATATAACAAGAATGAATTGACTAAATATGGCCTAAAAAACAATCACAATATACTTGTAGTAAGACAAATAAGTATTTCAGATAAAAACGTAAACTCTAAAAGTAATAATAACTTAAATGGTTCACATGATTTGAAAGAAGAAGACATATTAAAATTTATCCAAAATATTAATGATGTTAACAAAAAATATAAAGGTTATTGTGAAACTAGTATTTTTAAAAACTCGACATTTTCTGATCTAGATAATGATCAAAATAATGATGAAAGTTTCAATAAATACATTGTTATAGATAAATGGAAAACCCAAATGAATTTTGAGCAATCTAAAAAAGAGTTTGAAAAATTATTTTCACAAAAAAATGATATTTATAATAAAAAATTGCAAGATATTTATTTCAAATACGAAATATTTAACAACAATTATGAAACTATATCTACACAAAATATTTTCAAAAAAATTTTTAATTTTATTTTAGAGTAAACTTATTCTTTCAATATAATTAGTATAAGCTTACATATATTTCAAGTGTGTTCATTTGCATTAATACATATATATATATGCAGCGAACCTCGATAAATTACACATTTCAATTGCTTCTATTTGTGTTTATTTTATTTTTTTGTGTTAAAATTTTGAATTAATTAAATGCCTATAATTAACAATGCAACTATTTTCTCCTTTTTCATTTTAAAAAATATTTCTCAATAGATTCTTCTGATAAAAATGAATTATTACCATCGATATTATTTTTATCATCTGCTTTAAAGCGTACAATGGCATGTGGAAAGAGGCTATAATCAGATAGCTTTTTTTTCATATCAAATTTGCATATCCCCGGTGTTTCATATATGTACCATTCCCCGGATGCAACAGACTTGTTCAGAAACTATGAAATGATAGAAACAAAGAAAATTAAATGTGCATATTTATAATAAAACGACCAAAGATTTTTTACACATCATATGAGTACGCATGAAAATATACTTTATTTTTTCATTACATCGTTTTTCTTTTTTATACCGTTTTTATGGTTTCATTAACTTGTTTTATAAGCGTTCCAGAAGAAAAAGACAATTCTAATATATACGAATCAGGAAAAAGAATTTTTAAAACAGTCTTTGAATAAATTTTTCTGCTATTAATTTTTTCTAATTCGAGCTTTGTTCTTGATTTAAAAGTTTGTTCTTTATTTAAATTTTTGATACTTGATATAAGGCATGCTATACCTGCTCCTTCTTCTTCTTCATCTTTGTCAGAGTTAGATAAAATATCATTTTTACTTTTGATACCATTATTCGTCTTTTGTAAAAGATATATTTTGGGGTTTAAATCAACTTCCTGATTAATCAATTTTTCAATGTGTTCTTTTTTTTCTTTCAATAATTTATCAATTTGTTCATCACCTTTTATTTTATTCTTTAATGTATCTATAGATGTTATAGTTGATTTGAATGGGTTAAAAGGTACATTTGTAGGACTTGGAATTTTCAAAAAATCTTTAGTAATATTTTGTAAGCTTTCATAACTGCATAATAACAATAATGTATCGACATATTCCATTACATAAAAATTATATATCTCAACAAAACCAATCGATAATAAAACGTGTTTGGCTTCATCATATTTTAATATTTTATTCTTCATAATATCATTAGTTGTTTTTAAAATTCGTGTATTTAATATATTTGGATTTATTAAAATATTTTTAACAATTTTGCATAAAATAGGAACAATATTTTTTAAATCATTTTTATCAATATTTTTTAACTTTTCAATATAATTGGTACTATTGATTGTTTTATTTTTTTCTTCAGAATAACTATGACGCATATAATCACTATTAACATATGAAAAATAAAATATTGTGTCTTTTTGAATATCTATAACATTATTTTTAATTAAGTTTTCTAATTTTTCTTTATCGCATTTTATTATAGAATGCATTTCTTTTTCTGAATTTTCTCTTCCAATATGATTATCACTACTCAAGGTATGTGATGGTGTGGCATTTTTAGGTTCTTTTTCTAAAGAACTTTGCATAATATGGTTTTTATTAACACTGTTACTATTGCCAATAGATTCATTTTCATTCATATTTGATATTCCCTTTTTAAACTTTTTGCTTAATGATAAGTTATCCCTATCCTTTTCGTTTTCCTCCATTACTATAGATCCCATTATATTATTTTTTTTACACTTTTCTACATCATTATTTTCATTTAATTCTTTATCATTTTTTGTTTCCTCTCCATCTCTTAATTCTGCTAGTTCTCTTTTAATCTCGTCTAATAAGCGTAAGGGAAGTTTTAATTTTTGCCATTCATTATCATCTATCTTTTTTAAGCTCTCTATTGAATCTAGCCAATTATCTTCTACAATTATTTTAATAAATGGCTTTATTTGTTCATAATTTTTGTTGATTTTTTTTCCTACACGTAGTAATAGTTTTACGACCTCATTATCATTATCCATCTTTTTCTAACAATTTTGGCATTCGCCGTTTTATACCTTTTTTTAGCCCTAATTACAATATTATTTGAGAATAAAGAAAATCAAACTCATGTGCATATGTATAATTATATATAATTCCTAGTTACATAGAAATATGTTTCTCTATATATTACACAAAATAAAAGTTACAGGCTTATTTTTTTTCTCCCCCAAAATTATTATTAAATCTTATTAGTGATGTTTTATTTAAAAAATGTCTATTTTTTTTTATTCTTTTTCTTTATTTTCCAAATAAAAACAAAAAATAGTACTTAATTGATCACATATATATACTTGATATAATTATACGTGTACACAAGGCATGTATATATTCAACCCATGCACTTATATTTTCCCCATGGTATTTTCTCTTCTGCTTACATTTTTAAAACAAAGAAAATATTTGAAAATATATTATTTTTACACTTTTTCTCAATATATTTTTTTTTTCATTTATTTTAATAACACTTCTATAAAAATAGAATCACCAAGAAAAATATAACGTGCGTCATCTCCGATATTTTTTTAAATAATATCGTCATAGAAGCTTCTTTGGGTATCTCTATAGTATTGTTATAATTTTACAAAAAAAATCGCTATTTTTATATTTTTTTTAGAATATTTTATTTGCACATATATTCCCGTTTCCATTAAACAATTTTCAAGGGTATTTTTTGATTGTGCTTGTAAATAAATAGATGGTTTTTTAAACAAGTTATTTTCAAATGTTTTTAAATCATTCATCAAACGATGTATTTAACACTATATTTATGTATAAAAAAAACACAAATTGGTTGAAACTGCTACATAAAGAACAAATAAAAAAAACACAAATTGGTTGAAACTACTACACAAATAACAAATACAAAAAACCCAAATTGGTTGAAACTACTACACAAATAACAAATACAAAAAACCCAAATTGGTTGAAACTACTGCATAAAGAACAATAATAAAAAACACAAATTGATTGAAACTACTACAAAAAAAACACCAATGAAAAAAATACAAATTGATTGAAACTACTACATAAAGAGCAATAATAAAAAACTATGTATAATAAAGCATATGGCTGCCTTTGTAAACGTCATTCCCACACATAAATGCTTTTTTAATTTAAATCTTCAAATGATAGGCTAACACATCTTTTTTCTTGGGGTCATGATCACCTTTCTCTTCTTAAAATATATATTATTATTTTGAAAAAACTGCCTTCACTTTTCATTACTTCTTGAATACTAATATGTGCATGATAATACAACGGGCTTGTCTGTTTTTAAGTACACATATGTAAAATAAACTTCTTTTGTAATATAAATTACAATAAAGAAAACATGGTTTCATATATACTAACATGCAAAAACATAAAACATGTAACATACGAGTTAAAGATGTATATAATAGAAACATACTTCATAAAAATATTCATGCATATGCATTATATAACTTCTAATGGGCGAATTGCTACATCTTAAAAACTGCTCTGTATTTTCACGATTCTTCGTTCACCATTTTTTATATTAAATGATTCACAATACTTTCTCAAAACACAACATACAATCTATGCTTAATAAACTTCCATTCTTAAATACAAATGTATTTCATGAAAAAAACATCCATAAAGCATTATATATTTTTGTATTTAAAACTACTTCATTTACACATATACATATATGTGGCAAAAAATTATTATGAAAGGAATACTACATGTATTTTGTATTTAAAAAGGAGCATTATGTACGTTCAAAAAAAAACACGAAAAATATAATTAAATAGAAAAAAAAAAAATAATAATGCTCTCGGTCGGATACAATTTTTAAATACTACTATAGGAATACATATCATGCTTATGATAAATAGGGTCTAAAATACTACTAAATACTGCTCCCCTATCGGGGTTTATGGGGTTTCGCATCTTAATTAGTTCCTAATAACTGTTTATCCCCATATCTGTTATCGCAAATCTCTGCCCAGCCACGTATACATAACTTCTTAGTTACCGTTTCAAACTTCTAAGCAATTCATAATTGCTGGGAAACAGCTAGAAAATATTGCCTTTATTACTTCAGCATCACATATTTTTTAGGCATATATATTCTTAATATCCCATCTTTTAAATTTGCACTAATATCTTTTACACGTACATTTCTGGGGATAGGCACAGCTTGAATGTGAGATGATTCTCTTTTTTCTTGAATATAACGTGAAGTATAATCATCTATCTTTTCTATTATCTTGTTAGAAGCTGATACAATCTCTATGCAATTGCTAAACAGCCGTATTCGAAGGTTTTCCTTACTTATATCAGGAAAATACATTTTTATCTCATATCCCTTTCCCTTATCTCGAATATCGAGAGGAATCAGCGATGTAGACTCATTTTGCACATAAGAAAAATCATCATTCATAGGAAGCTTACAATTATAACCAAAATAACGCACTCGAAAGGGGTTGCATGCTCCAAAGAAATCATGATTAAACATATGGCTATTCATCGAGCCCATCATATTACCAAATTCATATCCATGCCCAGGGAATACATGCCTATGGAAATACAGATGGTCAAAGTAAGGGTTAAACAATATTTCGTTCCAATTATATGGATTTCCCTGGAAATTCCGGTTTATCATTTTGTTAATCTCCAGGGCTTCCTATCCTTATAAAATATCCAGGGCTTTTAAAAGAGAACCTTTATTATATATGTATCTATATCTATATATAATATGTGTAATATAATATATAATAGTATAAAGGAAAGGATACTATACTAAAGGCAAACAGCCATGCCCAAGTATATAATTATGTAAGTAGATATATGTTATAATATTTATTTACGAATAAATAAACATTAAAATAGTAATTCCGAAATGTAAAGAAAATAAAAATATGTTAAAAGCGTTTAGGTGTATATGTTTGTAGATAAAATTTGGAAAAATAGTGAAATTTTGTAGAAAATCGATGTATGAAACTAAAATTTATAAATAAAAGGCTTAATAAATAAATTAATTATTTATTAAAAGTATTTTGCTAAGTAATTTTTAAAAAATATATTATATTTTTTTCATGTATTTCGGGATGTATTTTAACAAAAAACATCAAAAAAATCCATACAATCCCACTTTATTCGTATTTTAATAACACACCCCGGAGCATAACGGATACAAAATGAAGAGAATACCACCTAGCATATTTATAGAACACCGTTTAGAATATTGTAGAATAACACATAAAATATTTAACATAGTACACAAAATACTATGTTATGTGCACCTAATAGTATAATTAAATATTTATTTTACACCATTTTGTATGATTGACTAAGCACATATATTCTATTTTAATATACGAACACCGATGTTATTTTTTTCACTTCTTGCTATTTATTAAAATTCTAGCTTAAAGACTTCTAAAAAATGATAAAAATATGTTTTTTATTCTTGCATAATATTTTATTTTTGTCATGTATTCCCTTTTAATCACACTCGCATATGTTGACTGTATAAAACTATACTCCTTTGCCACCTTATATAATTTAAAATATATCTCATAATTATTTGATATTTCCCCGTTTTAATATAATATGATGAGTTTGTTCACTTTTTCCTTTCACCGTAAGATTTTAAAATTCTAAACTACCAATATATATAAGGAAGTGAAAAAATAAGTACACACAAATATATATAATAGTACACCAAATATTCTGTTCACATTTATAATTAATAAAACAAGGTGATCATTCATTATTCTACAAAATACTATTATTATATCTTCACATTTACTATATGTAAACTGTTTATAAACTATATCTTTATTTTTAACGTATATCACCAAGGGAATATATTATTCTTTGTTGTTTAATATTCCTATATATAATTTTATCGACAGCAACAATTTTTAAAAAATTGAGAAAGATAATAACTCCAATGGACTTCTAATTTAATATATTGCCATCAGAATGAAAAGGCATAAGCATATGCATTTATGTATTGAATTTTATAAAACGGGATACTTCCCTAAATTGTTATTGTTTTTTGTTCGTTTTCTTCATCACCTTCGATATCTTGTGTTTTATCTTTATAATGCATATAGTAGTTCGAATATTGTTTTATTAGAATACCAATAAAATGGAATACAATACCAATAAGTAATAAATCAAACAGAACGGGGTGAATTTTATAGTATTAGGTCATATGGGAATAGGTATATTCTTCGTCATTTATTTTTTTTCTCTTTTTCCCTTTCATTATATTTCGAGCGTAAATATTTTTGAAACACTTTAATAATTTCCCTTTTTTCACAAAATAAATTATATATATCACATGCACAATATATTTTAATTATTATTATCATGCTATCAACGAATTAATTAATATATGTAGGGGGCATAGATATAACGGTTATTATATTATATAGAAAAAGATGTAAACGTTATGTTTTTTTTTCGTTTTTTTTGTAATACTAAAATAAAATGGCAAGCATATTTATTTTCCTAAACATCCAAAATAAGTTCACTTATGTAGTCACACACATATACATATGAACATTTTTAATCAACATAAAATAGCACAAATATTTGTTTAGTAGCATGAATACCAAATTTTATGTATGCTTTAAATACATAATAATAATTATAAATGCAACCCTTTATCAATGTAAAAGAAGAAAAGCAAGCAAAATAAACCTATTTCCATATTTTATAAATAATGGCTTTCCTTCGAAACCCCATAATTATTCATCAGGTTCTAAAAGAAAAGGAATACTACAAAAGCGTGAATATGCTTCTCATTTTTCGAAAACCAAAGGCGATGCATTAAATTTGCTGTCAAATGAAGAAATATCCAAAAATGACATCAAGTTAAACAATTTAACCCAATTATTAGAAAACATATTAATTGTGAAAAATGAATACAAAAATACGATTTTAAATTCGAATTATAATATAGACCATTTAGTGGATTACTTTCAGGATAAATTATCAGGCTTACAAAATATAAATTTTATTGAACAAAATAGAGCCAATTATTCATATTCAAAGAATAAAATTCACGAGTTTTTCAATGATAATAATCTGAAGATTGATGGAAAACTTCAAGAGCACGTAAGTGCTCATAATAAACCTACTGAGCAGTACCAAAATGTATCCAACAAAAATATAATAAAGGACGAAAAAAACCAATGTCAATTTATAGAACCAAAGAATAACACCCCTTTCGATAATCATAATACACACCAAGACCATCATGATAATATTCTTTGTATGCAAGCAAAAACAAATATTAAAAAAGATGATGTAATATTATCTATACCCAAGACATATATAATACATTATGATAATATAATGAACCAAATTCAAAATTTTGTAAATGATTTTTCAAATTCTTATAATGTAAATTATATCAAATATATATTTAAAAATAATATGCAAGATCAAATAAATCAATTGGACCCATATATAATTTTAATGTATGATATTTACAAAAGGCATATTAATTTTATATCATTTATGAAATCTCCAAATATTTATTTAAAATATTGGGATATAAAGTTAACTTTATTAATTGCATATATATATTTTATCTCAAAATATATGAACATATTGTTACATGCACACAGTTTCAATAATGCACTATTTCTTTTGTTGGATAAATATTTGTCTCAAGAGAACGAAACTCTCACCCCAACCGAATTATCCCAACACAAAAATGAGCAAAGGATTTGTGAAAAACAAAATGGTGAAGAGATAAACAGTACTACCAAAAATTTAATCAATGGCATATATTTGTCTTGTAATAATGAAATACATGAAAATTATAAGTCTACGGCTATCCCAAATATCGTTAGCAACGATATTAACGAAATAAGTCATCATCTTAGAAAAACTTCAGAGAATGCTCTTAAAAATCGTAAGTCATTTTTTTTTTATAACAATTATGAACATTATATTAATTATATTGTGAATACCCCTTCTTTAAACCATCTACCTTTACTATTTAAAGAATCCTCTTTTTTGTTGTTTAATAATGCGAATATAAAAAATATAATATATTTCAGAAAGCAAATGATTCATGAAATAATAAATATGTACAAAAATGATGAAGACAATGATAATGCAACTTTTTTTTCTATTGATAAAAATATTATTAACAAAATTTTATTTACCAATAACAAATATTACTCTACAATTGAAAAATATTTTAAAAATAATGATATTTATAATGAAAAGAGTTCAAATAATTCATATGCAAATAAAAAACATAACAATGTTATAGATCTCGATAAGCTATACCATTTTACTTTGATAAATGAAAAGAATTTTTGTTTGTCTACTAAAAATACAAATTGTCAAAAAGAAAGTTCTACACAACATATAAGCATTAATGATATGAGCAGCAACACTACTAATGATGATAATAATAACGATGTACATGCAGAACAATCACTTAAAGAAAATTCTCAAAGTTCTTTTTCATTTTCTAATTTCCAAGATTCTATTACTTCAATTATTTATAATGCATCACTTTTTGACAATTTTGATATTTTTTTTAATTACTCTTTTTTAATGCACATATATTCGTATGTTTCATCTCATGCTATAAAAATAAAATCAGACGCATATTTCTTTCAAAACATAGAAGAAAATAATATACAAAAAGCAGAAAAATCGAATAGGAAAAATGAAAACGACTATGGTGACTTAAAAGATAACATTTTAAATAGCAATATAACAATAAAAGAAACAAATAAGCATATAGAAAAAATTAGTTCCCAAGAATGTTCAAAATATGACTTCAATGAATATGAAAAAAAGGAAAAGCAAACCGAAAATAAACATATGTGTTTAATACCATTTATTGATGTATGTAATCATAGAACCTTTTCAATGAATTCTTTCATTAAAAACGTATCGAAAGACATAAAAAAAAGCACACACTCTTTTTCAATTAATAACAATGATGTAAATTATAGTTATCATAATATACTTTCTGATAACAAAAATCCTGACCCCTTTAGTAAAACACATCAAATAAACCCAGTCTACAAACATATTGAACCTATAGATATAGTGGACGAAAAAAATAACTACAACACAAATAGCAGTGATAGTGATATTAACAAAGTTTGTGATACTAAAAATTTGCATAATACTAATGAAATTATACTTGAGGATGCAAATAGTATTCAATTACTTAGTTCCGAAAATATAAACACTGGAGATGAAATTACCATAAGCTATGGAAAACTAAGTAATGATCTTTTACTACTAGAATATGGATTTATCGATAAAAAAAATACTAAGGTTTATTTTTATTTTGATGTAAAAATAATAAGAGAAATAATTATACAAATATTAGGTCATGATAAATTACCTCTTATTATGCTAGAAAGTTTAGAAAGAAAAAAAGTAGACATATTTAAAATATTAAACGTTTTACCCAATAATGAAAATGTGTATGAAAGATTTCAAACTGATCAAACAGAAAATGCAGAAATTGTTAGACAGAAAAAAAATATATTAAATGATTATATAAGAAAAAATAAATATTTTAATGAATATAATATATTTACAATGAAAGAACGTATAAATCAATTTTATATTGATGAAAAAATGTCCCATGATCAAAAAAATAAAAAAAGCTACTTCTATATAGGAACCGATTTGATTGTAGACCCTATCTTATTAGCAACAATAAGAACTATTATTTATGATGATATGGATTATCTTTCAAAAATAAACATAACAGATTTATTACAATGGGAAAATTATTTGTCTCCAGATTCGGAAATAATCGTTATACAAGTATTAATTAAATTAATTGACGAAATTATTTACGACCAATTTTATGACATTAATTATGAAGATATACTAATAAAAGGTCAAATAAAATATGAAGATTTAAAATGCTTTAAAAATAAATTTTTGCAACCAGATTTATTTAACTCTGAGAAAGTTATTGATATTTTCCAAAATAACAACAATTTCAATATTGTTATTTACAACATTATGAAATTAAAGGAATTGCAACTAGCAAAACAGGCTCTCATCGAAAAGCGCGAGGAAATGATGAATCTACTAAAAACACAAGATAGTAAAAAACAAAAATAATAGCATAAGAATTAAACAATAGTATTGAATGCTGATGGAATAAAATGCCCAATACACCAAAATAAAAATAATAAGTTATTCATACTGCTGATTTAAAATTGGTCTTGCATATGAGTATATGCACATTCTTTATAGTTGTGCAGAGTATGCTCATTAATGGAGGGATCCCACCATGTTTTACGAATTTTAATTATACGACTGTGTAATATTTTTTATTGTGAACATCACGATATATAATACGATATTTTATATTTTTTTTTTAGTTTATTTTTGTTTAGTTTATTTTATCCTTTTTCTTTTTTTATTTAAATAAATATTTTTACGTTGGCATTTCATAAAAAATAAATTATTTGTTTACAGAAATATTTATTAAAATATTTCTTACATTCAATTATTCCTGTGTTATGATACCCATTTGTCTTGCAATAAACATATGTAAACTAAAGTAATTATATATTTTTTTTTATTCTTTATTATTTTTTTATTTTCATTCCCCATATTTTTTAAATGCTATTATAATTGCATCTACTAAATGGTTTAACTAAATTTAAGCAATTTTCATTTAATAAATTAAAATAGTCACATAAATAACACATTTCTGCAAAATATGATTAATGATATAATTCTAATTAATAAAGAAAATATTAAAACTCCTAGTGAAAAAAAAAATGTTCCAAAAATTGATGAGATCAAATTAAGAATATATGCATGCCAGTTGCTACAAGAAGCTGGAATTATTTTAAAACGTAAAGCTGTTACAATTGCAACAAGCCAAGTTTTGTTTCACCGTTTTTATTTTAAAAAATCATTAACTGATTTTGATGTAAAGGTATGGTTATGAGAAAAACTCCTTTTTCCTTTCACACACTCTTATGACATTTTATGTTTATCATTTCTTTGTGTTTTCAAAATATAAACAAACTATGTACCTATATATATAATATCTTTATTCTCTATTTAGATTATTGCGCCTTCGTCATTGTATTTGGCTTGTAAATTAGAAGAAAACTTTTGCAGTGTTTACAAAATTATCAATACTTTTTATTTTTTATATAAATATGAAGAATTAAAAAGTAAACATTATTATTTTGATGTGAAAAACATCAAGATAGACCATTTTAAAATTGACGTAGAATCACAGGTATAAGCTTATTAATAAATTTATACATTTGTATGAAGAAGTATTTGTTGAAAAGTTATTGTGCTATCTATATAATACATATTTCATTATAATTTTCAGGAATATAAAGACATGAAAGTTGAAATTTTTACATATGAACTTTTGATATTAAAAGATATAGGATTTTTAATTCATAAAATAAACCAACACCCACACTCATTTCTCTTACCTTATATTCATTCCCTTTTTAATAACTTAAACCAATTTGATAATGAGATGACAAAGAAGTTAGCACAAATATCATGGGGATTTTTAAATGATAGGTAAACTCAAATTTTTTATTCGAATAATAATTTAGCTCAAACAAATATATATACTTATTATTTTATATTATAATATACGAAATTATACATGATATTATTTTTCTCTTTTAAGCATGAGAACAACTTTATGTTGCGAGTATCAACCACGTTGCATTGCAGTAGCTAGCATATTTTTGGCAGCTTATAAACTAAATATACCGTTAATCAAGGTATAATACACAACAATTTTATATATAAAACTTTAAAATAAGTACATATTTTTATACATTGTACATGCACATAAATAAACATATATCATATTATTACTCGCAGGAAACGAATTGGTTTAAGCTTTTTGATGTAGATTATGATGACATAAAAAAAATATGCATTCGAATCTTACAGTTATACAAAATAGGTATATAAATATCCCATTTGCGTGTTATAGCCACATAGAATAAAGTTTATTATAATTATTTTTAATCAAAACCTTTTTATTTCCTTTTTTATAACGTTGTAAATAGGACGATGCCATTATATAAATATTTTAGCAAAGGAAAAATAGTTACTATAAAAGATCCGCCCATACGAAGTCCAAACCTATAATTATATGCATATGCATTACAACTATGCCTATATTTTTTTAAACATTCAATTGCATAAAAAACTTGTTTTTAATCCTTTATTTTTTTGTTTTTTGTGTAAACTTTTTATAAATGTTTTAAAAATAAAAAACAATATATTTATTTAATAATTCATTCTTATTTTTTAAAAAATTCAATATGCAAAAACCGTAAGCTTTAATACTATTATAAAAGTACTCAAAGTAGTACACCCGGGTGTATTATTAATATGACCAATTTTATTTTAACAACCTTGCGAGCATTATTATATGCATGCATATATAAGGTACATGAGAAACCTTTCGTCAGATATTTTTTTACTTCAGCTTAAACCCTCGCTCAACTGAGAATTTATTTGAGTTCAGTGATTTCTCAGGACTCGAGAATTTATCGTATCTTATATATCATCATACAAAAGGTTTCTTTATTATAGTTTGGAACATGTTTTATAAAAATTTTGTTTTATTTTTAGCATTTTAATATGTAAATTAATTTGCTATGGAGATGGGAATGCATTTTATATTTATAGCATATTATAAAAGCATGGAAAAATTAATTATCAAAAAATAACTTAAAGATTCATGAGATATAAAACAAAATAAATTAATACTGCTTATTTGCTTAAATTTTTACGACGTGCATTAATATATAATATAATTTATTAAATATAAATATTATAAATTAATAATGCAAGCTTAAAATTTTTTTAATTAGCTAAAATATTATTTTTGCTATAGCTGTAAATATTATGCCATATACTAGCTATTTTTTCAGCAATATAGAATAACAAAGATGAAGCAATACAATAAAAGGGCATATATGAAGCACGTAAATAATTTAAAATTAATTTCTTAATATATGAAGCGAAACTGTACTTTTTTATGTTTTTTATATGCAGTACTTTTTATGAATTATTTTAAATATATGCGGCATTTGCATATGTATGCTGTTATATGCAGTATTTTGTATGCTTTTTATATGTAGTATTTTTTATATATTATTTTAATTATGCACTATTCTTTTTATATAGTTTAATGCAAGCCTACAATTTTTATGCATACTATGCATACATAGCATCCAATACATTTTATATGCATACCTAATATTTTAACCATAGGAATGTGGTATTCCCCTCAAACCGGTATAATTTTATAACCAATAAATTGTATTAAATAAGGAATACATGTATCCCATTAACAAAAAAATATATAGCCATATTATGCTGCTACGTTTCCCTTTTTAATAACAAATATATCGTTGTATTTCATTCGAAAAAATACATATTTTCCTCCCATTCGGATACCTATATATTTTTTTTCGTTGTATTCTTGGCTACTTATCACCAAATAGCATTTCTTAAAAATATAGTCGTCAATAAAATGTGGTATATTACAAATATCAAATAAACGTAAAAATATAGCAATGCTTGTATAGGTAAAAATATGTACATATGTATAAAAAAAAACTCCGTTTGTAATAAAATAAATTCGACATAGAATTACCCTATATAAATAAGTACGCACAAAAAAACAACAAAATAATAAAAAAAAAGTACATATATAATATATTATATATTTTTTGAAGATATGCAAAATTTACAATAATTACATATTTTAAATTAATCAAAATCATATTTATATTTTATTAATTTATCGAATTTAAAAATTAAAATATAACGAATTAATAGTAGTACAAACGATTGAACATGTAGCTATAATTTATTTTTAAATATTTTTAATAACTTTTTTTTTTTTTTTTTCCAATTTTTTATATGCCTTCAATTCTTTTATAATTGATACCTATACGAGGGGAAAATAAAGAACAATTTACTTTAATTTTGTATTAAATAAGTGATGTTGTGAATAACCAACTTTTGTCATTATATCGAAAAAAATATAATTAAAAATATGGTTAGTTGTATTCATTTGCTTTAAACTTTGCACGTTGTAAATTGTATTAAATCATATAAAAAATAGCTACCCAAAATGCTTTACCTTGCTTGATATTCCTTTTAGAAAGGGTATTAATTTGTATAATTCTGTATCCTTGGGATCGTCAAACCTAAAATAAATATATGTATATATTAAATAATAATTAATACCAATAAACCATAATTTAACATTAATATTCTGATATATTATATATGCAAACTGTATGAATATATTTTTACCAGCTTTTTATTAAGAAACAGTTATCTGCGCAAAATTTTTGAACATATGTGGAATTCTGAAAAATATGTGCAAAAATAATGTTTACTTATATATATACATATATGTAGCTATTCACATATTGACATATCTTTATTCTTACATCAATGATAATGACATTCTTTAAATCTCTCCCAAGTAACCGTATATCCTTTACATAGTTATTATTCCTGAAATATGTCAAAATATTTATCTATATTTCGTTGTTTTTATTACATGATATTAATGCATGTGCATTATTATAGAAATGTTTATACCAAAGTGTGCAAGATTCTCGAAATAATCGATAAGAGCAAACTCTATTGACATCCAATTTATCAATAACTGCATTTGCATACTGTTTTAAAAAAATTACAATAAGAACAAATTAATAAAATAGTAAAGGTAATATAATGTGCAAATTGGTATCATCGGTTTCTTATTAATATATAGATTGATTGTTTTTTATACCTTTGGCATACTCGCCGTAAAAATTACTATCTCGTAATACTTCGATATCTCTTGAAAGAAATAGTCTACACCTGTTAAAAAAAATGAATAAGCATATACATGGTAATCATATTTTTCATGATATTATCATCGTTGTCGTTCTAATTATTATTAAATATGCAATTATCAAACCTGGTCTTTTGTTCACATAAATGAAGCATTTTTCGGTGCCCAGTTCAATCTAAAAACAAAAAACATATATATACAAAAATATAAATAAAATACTAACAAAGCCATAAAAATGTATGGTATCTTATATATTTTTTTATTCCTTTTATAAACTACTATATTCTTCCATACATTAATTCTAAAAGCATTTCCTTTGTCATTTCGTAGACTACTATGAATAAGTGTCTCGTCTAAATCGAGAACAACTGTTTTTCTTCCCTTTTGAAACAAGCCAAAATGAAAAAATAAAATTATTTATAAAACAAAATAATACATAATAAAAAGGGAACAACGAAATAAATACAATTTTTTAAACACACTCACAAATGTATTAATATGAAAAAAAAACGAAACGCATAACAAATTATTGAAAATTTAAAACGTACTTTATTTTTTCCCTTTTGTTCACCCAATAAAGATTCACCTAAATTACAACATTCCTTATTTATATTCATATAACTACTATCCGCACATGTTTGCAATATCTTTTTCCTTTCATATAAGTTTAATAGACTAATTTTTTTAAACTTTTTTTGTTTTTTTCTAAAAATTTTGCTTGATCTATGTTCGTTAATAGGAACCACATTATTATGTTTTTTTTTATATTCCAAAAAGAAATATCGAAAATACCTAAATTTCATAAAATAAAACGAAAATTTTTTTCTCCTATCCCTTTTACTTGTATTTTTTCCATTCCCTTTGCATTTATCCATAATTATTGTACTATCTGTTTCGAAGTATTTCTTGCTTCTTTTCTCATCTTTACAATCATCACCATCATCACATTCCTCTTTAGAAACACTAGTAATCAAATTCTTAATGTTAAATTCTAAATTCGTGTATGATGTATGATCATCATAAATCAAATTTTTATCGTCTTTTGCATTATTATAGCTACTTGGGTTAATATCATCGCTATTTATTTTAATAATTATCTTATTTTCATTACTTAATTCATTTAATAAATCAGGCATCTTATCAGAACAGTTTAAATCAGTGTGCTTCCCCTTTTCGATTATATTGGTATTTTTTGTTTCATTTTTCACCTTATCACTCGAGTTATTTCTCTTGAGATACGCTATAATGTTATCTCTATTTTTGTTATAATATTCATTTTCGACATTTTTCTCATATAGAGATTTATTTTTCATATTTTCATTGGATTTTTCATTTTGTATTTCCCTTGTATTTGGTAATAGGCAATATTTTGGTATTATTATTTCGTCTTTTCGTATATCGGGTTTTATATCATTTTCAATTTTGTCTCTAATACTTATATTTACCAATTTATATGGTGTGATTAAATTATGTGATTTTACAAAATGACCATTTTTCATTATGTCTTTGCCGCTCGTTCTTTCTTCATTTGTTCTACACGTATCAAAGAGTTCATCTTTATTTATAAAATTTTGTGTTTTCATTTGGATTTTTTCAAAAAAATATTTTTTGTTCACATCTTTTGCTGCATTGCTTTTTGCTCTTATTGCATCTTCGAGATTTTTATTTATACTTAAACTAATGGGGTATCTATATTTTTTTTTAACCTTCTCTGATTGAGTTTCACTTTTATTTAAGCCATTTTTGTTTTCCCTTTTGTTTTTATTTTTTTCATATATATATTCAAATACATGTTTTCTCTGCATTCTTACTTTGTTTTTATCATATGTAAAATTGGAATCTGAATAAGATTCATATTTGTTCTTTATGTTATTATCCAATGCACCATTTTTATTGCAATATTTCAGTTTTTTTTCTTCTCCCAACCAACTGAAGTAATTCCATTTTTTATCATTTTCTTTATCTATAAAATTGGTGCGACTCTTGTTATTGTCTATATTTTCATGTAATTCATCCGTTTTGTATATTTTAGCCGCTTTATTTATTTTTTCTTTATTCAATTTGTACTTAAAAAGTTTTAATTCGTTTTTTCTATTATATTTTTTGTGGGATTGTGTATTACATTCTTCATTGGGGTTCCCATTTTTCACACCATTTTTTAATTTTTGGATTTTTTTTAAAACTATATTTCCATGATATGCAAAATCTTGATGGTAGTTTTTGCTATCTATATCACTATTATCACTTTTTCTAGGCCTCTCTTTTTTAACAAATTCCCAGCTTTTCCCCTTATTATCACCATATGAATCTATACTATTGTCATTTCTTTTAATTGGTACCATTTCAGATAAATTCCTTTTACTTTTATTCAAAAAATCACCTCTTTTAATATGAATGCCTAATAAGGAATATTCTAATAAATCTCGACTATAATTTGAATTATCATTATTTTCAATATTATTTTTTGAATTATTCTTTTTTATTTTATTAATGCTTACAATGTCTTCTGGTTCAATATCCATTTTTTTTGTTCGACTGATAAAAGGTATTCTATTCATTTCTGTATGTTTTTCATCATATATCAGGCCATAATCATAATATTCTTTCTTTTTATTATCTTTATGTGAAAAATAATTTTTCTTAATTTTAGAACCTACTTTTTTACTGTTATATTCCTTTTCAGTTATTTTTGAAACGGATTCCTTCCTTTCCTTTGCATTGTTATAATTTTCTCTACAACTTTTTGTATTAACATCTATTAAAAAATTGGAAATCAATTTTATCTTATTCTTTGAATGCCATTTATTGTGCTCATTATAACTTTTTAAAAATGAATTTCGTCCATTTTTACCGGCATGCTTGTCTTCTTTATCTTTCAAAGGAATAGAACTGTCCTTATGTGGGGAATAAGTATCAGTTGAAACATTTTTTTTTAAATTAATTGATAAATCATTATTTTTATTTATAATTTGATCATTTTTATTTTTTATTTTCAAAAATAAAAATTTCAGAATATTCACCTTTTCACCAGATCCAAGAAGTTTTCTTGAAGATTTTTTCAATAAGTTTACAATGTTTTTTTTTGGAAAATTGCTTTTATAATGCTCTTTTTCTCTTTTGCTTTTTTTCTTTTTGGGAACAAAAATTTGATTTTTTTTATCACTATAAATAAATTTTTTATTTAATAAAGTAGAGAAGATACCAAAATTTTTGTCGGACTCATTTTGTATTTGGTCTTTATTTTCACTTTTCATCATTTGTAGATCATCACAGTTTTTTTCGTCTTTATTTTTATGATAATTTTTTAAAGGAATATTGTTCTTCATTAAATAGGATATATTGTTGCTATCCCGTCTATCAATATTACTATAACCATTTCCATAATTTAAAGAATTGGATCTATTTTTTATATTCTCGCACAATATGATTTTTGTGTGGTTAATATTCAGTGAATGTCTTTTATTTTCAATCAAATCTGTTTTTTTTAGCATATAATATTTATCATTTTCATCTTTTCTATTTAATAAAAAATATTCAGGAGTTATTTTATATTTTAACGGTTTTGAAATTGGATTGTCGTTTAATTTTAATAAAATATTATTTTCTTCTCCCTTTCGCATATTGGTCTGGTCAATTTGCGTTTTTTTCATTGTCTTTTTTTAATTCTCTATATTGATTAAACACATATATATACTTGTTTGTTTGTGGAAAAAATACCAAGATATACAACACTTTATTATGGTATTTTACATGCACATTTCCCCCTTTTCATATGAGTATATGCATTTACTGTCACATTTTATTTTTCTTTACTCATAGGAATTAAAATACAAACAAGCTTGGCTTCTTCATATATTTTACATTAACACATAAATTATAATTTAAATAATATCGAAATATCATCACATATGTGGATTCCCATAAATATAAGTCCAAATATACCCTTATGATAAAAAAGGTGTATATAAATTGGGATATACAATATTTAGGAAGACGAAAAATAACCCAAAAGAAAAATGAAAATAAATAGTATAGTTGCACACCGACTTTAAGCCATCCATAGTACATATATATATGCACATATCGCATATGTGGTAAATTTAAAACAATCTCTAGATCTACACAGTTTTTGATTATGCAACAATCATCAAAAAAAAATTAACAAATTGTATAACCGAACTCATTTTATATAAAACCACAAATAAAATAAAAATAATCACACTCCTATTGTATGTGTATAAAAATAGTAATTATTGCTAAGTATATTATAAAAGGGACTAGCACATATATATTATTTATTTAAATATGAAAATTTTCAATTGAAAACATAAAAAAAAGGAATTTTACTGAATTACACATAAAATCATGATTAAAAATATATAAGCATTTTGTAGATTCTTTATCAAATAAAATATGATGTTTTAATATGAATTTTATGTATACAAATACGTTAGGAAAATACAATTTTTTGTCTTTCCAATGGAATATTGCTTATAATATATATATGTGTATGCATGTTCAAAAAAATGTTCTTATAAAAATAAAGCAAAAAACAATATACCCATGCATACACATATTATTTGAAATAAAATATCGCATATGCCTATATCCACAATTTAAGCAATCCCTATAAAACCCTATTAAACATTGATTTTCAATATATAAATGAGTTCATTTTTTCATATGCCAGTATAATTTTGTAAATGTGTGGAAATTATCACATATCCCTTTATATGTATTTCATATCCTTGTAATTAATTATTCATTCATATCACATACATGAAGAACAAATTTAAAAAAATTGTTATTTTACAAATTGGTATATTACTTTTTTTAAATAATTAAACCCCATTTTGTCCTTTATGCATAAATAGCTAAACATTATTTTAAGTATAAATGCTTTGTTTTATTCCCCTTTTGCATTAAAGATATTTTTATATTGCTTTAAAACGCCAAAAAGCATATAATTAATATAATCATACTATATAATAAAAAACGCTGTTATATGTATAAATAACATATTTTGCGTCCTATCATATATATGTTACATTTCATTACAGAATAATAGTTATTCATAAACAATAATTATATATAGCCGGTTAGCTACTTTTTCTATTGTATCATATGTAAAAGTTATGGTTCATCTACTACTTTTTTACTTTTATAAAGCATTGGAATTATTGGTTTTCTTTATTATGTTGTACTGTTTTAAATATCCCATGTGTATCACCTAGAAAAAGGCGATAAATACATTAAAAGAATAAATACGATAGAACTGATATTTCAATTTTAAAATAACAGTCCTATGTACATTTTATAATAATAATGATAGCATAAATATATGCATATTTATTCATGTATAACAAAAAAACTCTAAAAAATCACGCTAAAATAAAGTCATGATATTGCTCATAATTTCCTTGAAATTTAAAACACCCCCAAATAAAATACCATATATAATATAAAGAAATGTTTTTTTAAATATATTTTATTACTTAATTATTCTGTAGATTTTTGTTATTGTTTAAAGAAAATATATAATGAATAATATCTTTCTTTAATATACCGCTAGTATATCCCATTTATTTTAGTAATAAAATAAATTTAATTTTGCATGAAGCTATCCTATAAAAACTGAAAAAAATATAGTTCCAATGTCATTTTTATTTGTATTGGATTTTTTTCAAAAATAACTACAAATAGATTGTTAATATTATTTCTGAGATATTAATATATTTTATTAATGCTTTTTTTCATGTTTATATTGCGAAAAAAAGGAGTAATTAAAAATAATGCAATAATCCCTTCGAATTGTAAAACACCATAATTAAAAATTTTCAAAACCAAATAAAATTCAACAATGTCTGTACCAACATTATCCAATAAACCAGAAAACGTTGATTTGCTTGTTCTACCTCACGGAGAAGAAAAGTAACAATATACATAAATTTATGATACATATTTTACATGTATAAATGTATATGATAAAATGATAAGAGAAAGTATGGGAACAAAGAAATGAACAAATATATGCAAGACAATTTTATAAAGAAAACCTTAAGCATTCGAAATAATAATACAATTTATCACATACATGCATATGCCCATAAATATCTGAACTTCGTTGCTATATTTTTCATTTAGAAAAATTTTAAGCTTTCCTTTTTAATATTTTGAACAAATAAATAGTATGTAATGATCAAATTAAAAATATAACATACTTAACACATTTCTTCGTTTTTTATTTTAATAGAGTTAAATGCCAAATATCAGATAAAGGAGACTGCAACATATTTACAATTAAATTAGAAGATCATACAATAGGAAATTTAATAAAACAGTAAGAAATAATAATCACAACATATATAAACATTGATATGATATATATAATTCTTAAAAAATAATAATATTATTGTTGCTATTGTTTAATCGCCATTTTCACACACTATATATTTATTCATAGATCCCTTTGTCAAGACCCTAAAGTCACATTCGCTGCATATAGACAACCTCACCCTTTGCAAAATGCAATTGAAATAACTATAAGACCGAAAGGATATGCTGGTGTAAAATTACTTTCAGATAATGTTCACAGCATATTAAATCAAGTGTCCACTTTACGGGAGACGTTTGCAGTAATAATATTAATAAAAAAAAATAAAACTCGAGAAAAATTAAATGTTTTATACTGTATATATATTCTTTTATTTAATAAAGTGTGTAAAAATTGCAAAGATTCATCATATTTTCGGTTTATCAGGATGCAAAATTTTTACACTACCTTTTTACATATTTTTTTTTATGTTTTTTTCTTTTCAGAATAGAGTTCAGAAATATAAGGAAAAAAATGCATATCATGGAAATCGCTAAAGATTTTTATTTGTATATCACAAATATTTCTTTTTATAACATTTTAATAAAATTTTATAATTAGTAACTTACAATTTTTTAAATATCTCTGTATATATAATCATGATTTCATTTCCCCTCAATGCAACTACCACTTTTTTACACAGTTCACTTTCACATCCTTAATTTATGTATTTTAACTAATACATAAGTGTGTGTAGAAATTAATTAATTTTTTTTATTGTATATCATATATATATTGCTTTTCATACTTAAGAATATATAGCATATGGAACATATACATATTTTTGTTTTTATTTTAAATCATGTAATTCTATTGCAAAAAGATGTATGTATATTATTATACATCTGTATTATTTTTTAAGTATATTTTTTATGATGATACTTGAATAACCTTAATATTTTACTATGTTTATTGTATTTGAGTTATTTATTTTGCATGTATTCTTTTTTTTTATATTGTATTTGTGTATATATTTACACAATTAAGCACTATTATCTTTTTCTTTCCCCTTTTACAAATTTATTAAAAGCAAACAAGAAAAAATTATATTAAAAATTATAAAAGCTATTTTATTATTTAATTTTATTTAAAATATTTTCTTTTTTTGGTAATGGCGAAAAAAATGTTACACATACATATATGATACAAAAACACTTGAAAGATCAATCAATTCGATAATCAGAAATCAGCAAATTCATTTTTTTAAAAAGGCATATTTCATATTTACAATTTAGAGCAATACAACTTAAAAAAAACTTATAAAAATATTTATATTAATCTGATTAAACATGCATATGTAACTATATGTTTTTTTATAATTACGCAATTTTACGTGCCCGTCCACAATTGGTCATGCCGTATTGCGTATGCATTTTACATAGTTATCCATTTCTCCATATACAAAAAAATAATATATAAAAACGCACACATACACACTCATATACATATCATCACGTGCGCAAAAAAATTTGTGCTTTCATCTTTGATAAAGAAATAATATTCGATTTTTTAAAAAAATAAAAGATAGGTATCAAAATGGAAGAATTATTTTTCGCTGATATTAACAGTACAAACTTTTTAAGTAGTTACAACAATAAGTTACTACTAATTAGTGGCAATAAAATTAAATTTTACAAATATGTGGAAATAAAAAATGTGGTAAGAGCACAAAATACCGAAATATACAGCATAAAGGACATTGACAAAAATGAGCAAATTGTTTATGTTTCAAATAGTGTAACAGTAAAAAGAAATTATAAAGGCATTGGCACAAATGATGAAACCGCTGTTTCTAATGATAAAACTAGCGATGAGCAAAATATAGAATCAAATTCAAATACAGGACAAAAACATGAATCTGGAAAAAAAACGAAAATATGCTATGCATGTATTGCATTTGAGCAAGGAAATGTATGGCTTTGCTCAGAAGATGAATCCAACAAATTATTTATATATGAAAAGTTAATATATAGAAAAATATGTGATATAGTCAAAATTGAATTATTCCTTTCAAATAATAATATTAATGCTTTAATGCTATATAAAGACTATACTTTAATATTATATAATGAAAAAATGAAAAACACAATTAAAATTCCTATTCAACAATATGTGTACAATTTTTGCTTAAGTCATAATTATCAAAATATTGCAATCTTTAATCATGCAGATATATATATTTACGATCTTATTAAACATGTATATTCCTTGAACGATCAAAACGAGATTAACAATAACGCACCTCTAGAAAATGGAAGTAATGAAAATACAACAAACGCACAAAGTACCACAGATCAAAAAAGTTATATTGAAGTTAAAGACATTTTTAATTTATCAAAAAATTATAAGAATATACTAAATTGTGATTGGCATCCAAAAAATCATTGCATAGCTTTATGTGGGGAAAAAAAAGTTAGATATTTAACAATATATAATTACAATGTTTATGATTTTTCAGGACCAGAAATACATCAATCATTTATTAATACAACCAAATTTATTACAATCATGGATAATATTACTTTGTTAGCTTCCTTAAGTTGTAGCGATTATCTTCTATGTATTTGGGAATTTGAATTAGAGCACTGCTTATATAAATTTAAAAGTGATTATTTGATATCTCATTTTGATATGTTTTATTATAATAATTATTTACATGCATCGCTACTAGCAGAAAAAAAACATTTAGCAAATTTAAAAATAATGGATAGTGAAATTTTAAAAAAAATCGAATCTAACGATTCAGATAAAGAAAGTGATATTTTTCAAAGTAATATCGAGAAGTCCTCCAATTTAGGTCAAGACACACAATATCAATCAAATGGCCACAACAAAAATCAGGAAGGAAAACAACAATCCAATAACAATGGTGAAAATCTCTTTGATGATAATAAAAAGGACTATAGCGAATCGCAATCAGTGGATTTACGCAGAAAGTCAAATAATTATAGCAATATTGAGGATGAGTATAATAATAATAGTAATAAAAAAAAGAGAAAAAAAAAAAACGTTTTGGATGATGATAAAAGCCAAGATTCTTTCTTTAACGATCATTTACACAAAAAAATCGCAAAAAATAGAAGAGAAAGCAATTTTGAAAAAAATAAAAGAGAAGATAATCCAGTCGAATATTATGAAAATAAAAGTAAAATTAAAAACAATGCTCCCAAAAATGAAGAAAATGCTTATAACAGTGATAACTCAGATAAATCTGATACACACAATAAAAAATTAGACAATCAAAGCAATATTAGCAATACAAATGAAGAAGCCATATACAATTCAAAGAAATATAATTTACAAGATTTTATAAATAAAAACAAAGACGTTATATTAAATAATAATCACGGTGACACTAATATGGAAGATGTGAATGATTTATTCAATAATGAAGAAGAACAAGAAAATCCAACAGCTTTTAATAGTTATGTTAAATATAAATTTGATCAATTGCGAGAATTAAAAACCCAAGTAGATTTATTGCAAAAGCAAGTAATGGGCCTAACCAAAATTAACCTATATGATTTTATCGTTTTATCTCCTGGATTATGTGAAGAACCTGAAAATATAAATGATCAATGGTGTATGTTCTGGAACGATATTGGACATATAACAAAAAAAAAAGAGGGCAATAAAACTTATATATACATTTTTTTATTTAGAGGCGAAGAAGTAGGAAAAAAAAAAATTACAGATATGTATAATGTTACATCAGCTTCTTTAAGTGCATATGGCTTTGCTTTAGCTTCAAATCCATATGAAAAATCTCAATTAAAAACAAATAGTATATTAACATATCATAATTTGAAGGATAATGTTATATGGAATAAGTATTTACCAAATGAAGAGCTAATAAAAGGTGTAGCAAATGGAAATAATTTTGTTGCAATAGTTACATCAAGCAATTTTCTTAGAATATATTCAGTATACGGTTATATTATTAATACGATTTTATTAAAAGGTATACCTGTGGCTATCAGCGCATATGAGCATTTACTTTTTATAATTACTTGTCCATATATTTTTGAAAACGTTACTAGCTATAATATAAATAACACTTATAATTGTACACTTTATAAAATACATGAAAATTTTACAAATATTAAATCAAATAAATATAATACATATCATATAACAATTTTGTATGAAGATATTTTATCTCTACCATCTTGCCACTATTTAAATTGGATAAATATGTCAAACTTTGGTGTACCATATATAAAAGATACGTCCAATTATATTTATGGGTTATACCCATTATTTAAAAAAAATAATAATATTGTCTATGATTGGGTTCCAGTATTTGATATGAATAATTTAAATTCCCCTGAACCAGTCAAAAACAATATTCCACTTGAGCAAAATCAAGAAAATGATGAATCAAAGAAAAACGATAATTCTAACAATGATGATATTGCTGAAAACGAAGCCGAAGTAGTCAATAAATGCAGTTATTATCCTTTGTATTTTGATAACTATGAACAAATATCAGTTATTAAATTAAATAGAAATGAAACAGAACCCAGATCAAATATAATAGAAAGTTGCTTAGGGTATAATGTAGAAAAAAAATATGTTGTTATGAATGAATGTAACTTGATAAAATATGATAAATTTGTAAAATTATTACAAACAAATCCAAATTTATCACTAGATGATGATTCAAAAAATAATGAATCTGCTAACCTACCTTGGGAGCAATATGATGAGCTAAGATCTCGAATTGATATTTATTGTAAACAATTATTTGCTAATATATATTATGATTATATGAATGATGGAAAAAATAAAACCGCTAATGACACACTAAAATCCTTTAATAAATTATATGACAAATGGGTTATGCGTATGTTTGCTTTGCTTAAAAACCATACAAAAAATCAAAAACTAGCTGTCAAAACATCAAGGTTATTTAAAAATATTAAAAATATGATGCTTTCTATAAGCTTAGTAGATGATGAGTATAGCACATTACATAGTGAAATTACAAATGAATATTTAAAAAGACAAATTGATGATGAAAATTATAAAAAATATGAAGAAAATTTAAATTATGATGACGATTATAAAGATGAAGATCAAAAACGAAAGGAAATATACGAAAAATATTGCAACAATCACAATCTTTCAGAAAATGAAACAAAACCTAATAATGGTATAAAACCAACTACTAAAATATATAGTAACCATAATATTAATAATAATATAGAAAATAAGGACAAAAAAGATAACCGATTCTTAGATAAATTCTTTACTGGGGTCACCAAAAATCTAAGTGTTGATAATCTGTTCACACACGAAAAAAAAAATACACAAATTAAAAAAAAAAACAGCTTAGAAAATTTCTTCACTGAATTGAAGGAAAACTGATATAAAAATGAATCAAAATTTTACACCAAAACATAGAATAAATCAAAACTACTCGACATAAATTCATATCTGCATGTGCAATATAATAACTTTATTTTTATTCTCACTATACAACCATAATAAATTTTAATAACACAACAATTCTAGCAAGTGCTTTAACTAGTTTACTTTTTCAATGTTTTAGTTCGTACTTATATATGTATTCATTTATTTTTACTTTTTAATTGCTTGTGCATAAGATTTATATGATATTATATTTATTTTTTTAACAATTTAAAATGTTAATATAAAAATCAATGCACATATCTACAAGTTTATGTATTATTATTCAGTTTATTATTTACTTGTTTTTCTTTATATATTAACATTTTTAACTATTTGCTTTGACTTACATTTTAAAATGCATTTATGCATAATACAATAGTAATAATAATATAAAAAACTAAATTATTTCAGTATCAGAAATTTCCCATTGTTAATATTTTAACATATTCTCATATTAATTTGAGGGGATTATCTTCTTATACACATATGGGGTGTAGTATAAATGCATAGTATTATTTACAAATAAGGATAAATAATTATAAGTTTAATATGACTTTAAAAAAAAATTTTAATATAAAAAAAGAAGAAAATAGGATATATGAAAAGGCATACACCCAATTTTCATGCGTTAAATGCACAAATTTATGTACAGATATGTTGTTAATCTTTTCTATAAACATATTTTTTAAACATAATGAAAAAAATTATTACTAAATAAATATATATATAATATGATGCGCTTTGAAATTAATTTTAATAATGCTTATTGGATAGATTTGTTAAAGGTCTCAAATAGGATAAAAATACTATATTCACTTGATCAAATAAATATGCATGAGCTTGATTTACAAGGCTATGCATTATGCAGGGGTCATGCCGTCCAATATATATTTTTCGTTTTTGAGTTTCCTTTTGGCAAGTTTTCTTACCGCGGTTTGCATCAAACGCTCTTGTCTATTTTTACACTTAAAATTAATTATATCAAAAAGTTTTCTTTCTTTAAATCTCCTCCTTTTTGATGATAATTTTGATTTCATAAATGGATTTTTAATATCATATGCTATAGGCCCATTTTTTTTTAAAAGGCAACTTGTAGATGATCCAAATAGTTTAAATGAAGAATCTTCGTTAACTGTATTTTCACATTGAAAATCATTCATGTTTTCTTTTATCATTTCAAAAATATCTTTTTTCGATTTAATTTCATCTTTCTTTTGTTTTTCTTCATTATTTGTTTTAATGTCTTTCTTAATAGTATTCATGGGCATATCATCTTTTTTAAGCTTCTTATCATTTTCATTTCCTTTATCATTGTTCTTCATCCTTTCTAGACTTTCTTTAAATCTATCATAAGATTTAACTCGTTTTCCTGTAGCTGGGTCATAATATTTATTTATAAAAGATTGCAAGCCATTTATATAAAAAGCATTGTTTTTGAACCGCTCATGAACTACTTCTAAAATGTGAAAATAAGAAAATACATTTTTAAAATTGAAATTATTTTCAGTTATAGTATAATTGACATGCCTGCTATAATTATACTTTGCTTCCTTTTTATTTGATGAATACCAATAATCAAACTGGTTGAACTTTCGTCCTAGTTTTTTATTTTTATATATATCTTTTATATTTTCATATTCTTTTAATATATTTTTATCATATTTAAAATATATTTGATCTGGGTCTAATTTGCTTAATTTTTCAGTTATAACCATGTATGCACTATTTTTTTTTTTTAATTTCTGATTTATTTCATTTCGTATTCTTCCTTTTCTTATTCGTTTTTCTAGCGAATTCTTATACTTATATTTAAACTTTTTAGTCATATACAATTTTGAAGCATTTTTACGATAATTATTATTGATTACATTCAAAAATGTAAATGCATTTTTATTCATTTTATTATATCCATTTGTCTTATTATTACTCATATAACTTATATTACATAAAACAAAAGGAAATTTTTCATAATATTTTGGAATCTCTATAAAAATTATTAATATTAATTTAAGTATATTTAATGCCCATCTCATTATATCCTATTCATTTCTTCTATTCTTTATAAGTGTATGCATTCCTTCTCTATTTGTTTCGTGTTACATTCGTAAAAAATATATTGTTCTTATAATTCAAAATAGCTTACTATTTATTTGCCCTTATTTCTTTTTAACTTTTTTAACATCCATATGAACTTTAATACATTTTTTTCTATTTAAAATATTATGTTAATGTTTCGTGGGTGTTCATAAAAACATTATCACTTGATTTTCATTCTCATTTAAAAATTGTTTGGTCTATACAAATGATTTCAAATTTCATTGTACAAGCATGAATAGCAATTCTCTCTTTTTGCTTGAACGAAAGCATGTATATATATCTAATACCACCATACACACAACTATAGTTACTATTTATAATGTGATAAAAAACAAACAGATAAAATAATAAGTGAACAAGTGAACAAACTTAATATTTCATCGTATTTTTATCTATAAAATATTCATATTTCTATATATATAATACTAGGATATGCTACTATATCTGTACATATTGATTATAAATTAGTTGCAATATAGGTTTATCTAGCATATATATATCGTTGGTACGGGGTGACCATATTTTATATTCCCAGCATGTATATATCTGTGTTTATCATCAATCTTTCTTATTTATATGTACCAAGGTGGCTAATATCATGATTTATTCCAAGCGATTGGATATTTATACACATATATCCATATAATCGTTTGTACTTCTTTTATTTGGCGATTAATATTTGCAATATATTAGTAAATATATAAATTTGTAAAAAAAAATTAATCTTATTATAAATATTTTTGGCCATGCCCTTTACTAAGCATCGGCATGCTCCATTTCTTTATTCATAATATATAAATGTAAATAAATTAATTAAAAAATTTTATGACTTTTCAGTTTTTTAAATAATAAATAAAAGGGAAGAAAAAATTGATATTATGTGCATCCATTTATTATGTGTAATAAATCTGCTAATAAAAAATTACAAGCGTACAAATATATGCTGTAAATAGCTTAGTAAAATCCATAATATATGGCATAAAAATATTTTTATTATGGATAATGTTGAATGATATTATATGTGTGAGTATATTTTTATTTATGTATTATATGCCAATACATTTTATATACTATAAAAATTGGGATATACCTATTAGTAAATACTTTTAATTGGAAAAAATACCTTTTACCCCATTTTTTACAATGTCATACCTATTGCATAAAATGCTGTATAAATCATGTTATGTAAAAAATTAATAATGTTTCAAAAAAAAAGGATAGAGAAACACAAAATAAAATGATTTTTAGATATTTCCATTGTATGGTTAATACACATAATTTTCAAGGAAGTAAAATATTAAGCAAACAATTTTTACAAAATGATCTAAACACATATAGAAAAAACATAGTCCTAATCAAGGTATCAGCTTATATGACAAAAGAAGGAGATATAAAGCAAAAAGAACAAATAAGTAACGATCAATTCAAAAATAAAGGTTGTCATAATCATACCATAAATAATAATCATTTTATTTACCCTAAGTATAATTCACTTTTTATTAATGGGTTTGTCAATAACATAAATAATAATGTAGGTCCATATTATGGGAATATATTTTATAAGGATAAAATGTTTTTTAGTGGACGAAGTGGAGGATTAAAAAGAAAAAAAAAAAGAAAAGATGAAAGAGTAATTAATACATGTTCTGCTAAAAGGTTAGAATTTTTTTATCCAAAAAAAAAAAGAAGACAACGTGTTGGTTTAATACAAAATAGCAGAAAAAATATAGTCTATGATAATGTATTAAAAAGATTTTTGGTTTACTATTACAAGCAAGGTATTCAGGTTTTCAGAACTTTTAGCTGTAAAAAAAAAAGAAATTTTGAATCTGCTAGGAATAAAGCTATAATACTATCCAAACAATATAATAAAAAATATACAAAACAAAGAAATCTCGAAAAAGATAATAGTAAAGACCCTTTGATAATTAATAATAATACTAACCTAGTTGTTAGGCATGATTATGATATTCGAAAAAAAGTAAAAATTGTTCCTGATAAAAACAAAAGTGGATATAGAGGAGTTTTTTACGATGCTTCACACCATGCTTATATATGCACATATAATGAAGCTGGAATTCGAAAATACCAAATTTTTAAAATACAAAATAACGATTATCTTGAAGCTTATAACTTAGCAGTCATGTGCCGAAGATACAAGCTTTTTAAAAATTACCAATTTGTTTCACAAAGGAATAGAGTGCGTAGTGGACGAATACACCTAAAGTGACTTTCCTTATTCGTCTACACATAGTGTACACATATATATTCCGATATTTTTTAATTCATTTTATTTTGTTTTGTTTATTTGGTTACTTTTATTTTTTTAAATTAAAAATTTTTATGCCAAAATCGCTAGTTAATAATTAGTAATTTTATTGTTACAACTTCATTTCTCAATATAAACATTCTCAATGCAATTACACATGTATCACTCTAAATATGCATAAAATGGGTACATGCATATATTGCCCATTTTTGAAAAAGATTAAAAATATTTAAAATGTAAATAAAATAAAATAAAATAAAATAAAATAAAACAAAATAACGAAGTATAATTATTCTGAATCGGTTATGTTTCCCTTTTTGACCAAAACGGTAGTTACATAATCAGCTAGATTGTTATATTTTTTATCTTCCAATTTTTCCTTTAAAATAGCCATTTTAGCTTCATACTGATTTTTGTTGCTTATATCAAATAAGTGATAAGCGCATCTCTCTCCCTGCGTACAAAAAAAACAATTATATAAAATGAAGTGTAATATATTTATGTGGGCTCACGGATTTTATACTATAAAATAAACCATTGAACTACAATAAAAATGTACAATATCTATATAGTATATCCAAATGATATTATGCAATATCTTACCAATAACTTGAAAGCCTGAATTGTAGAACTTATGCACATTAAAAGATTTTCAACGGCAATCAAAAAGTTTGGAATATTTGTCATATATATGTCTGGGTTCTTTTTGAACATATTTTTAACTGCTTTAAAATAATATCGATGTGTTTCAATAGAAATCATAACAAAAGGAGGCAATTTTAACAAATCTAAATTGTTAAAAATAAAAGCTAAGCACTCATCGTCACATTTTGATAAGTTGTAAAAAATCTGGAAATTAATATTTTGTAAGTTGGTATTTCCATCTTTCAACATGCTAATATATAATGTTTTGAAATTGTCCAAAAAGTTATCTTTTTTCAATATATCATAAAAATTATTTACTTCACTTAAATGCAACATAAAATAATGTGTAGTTGTTTCTATATTATCTTTAGTGGATAATGGTAATATTCCTTCTAAATATTGTTTTTTATTTGGTGCATGAAATAAGCACAATAATACATAAATTTTACATGAATAAAAAGATATTTCATTATTCGCATGATTAAATAGAGGCTTAATACATGTAATAATTTTATTTAAAATATTTTTAATATTTAAATCACTATTATTTAAAATATTTGATAATACCATTAATATTGTCATAGATTGGTGTAAATTAATTTGGACATTAATATTATTTAATAAGTCATTTACTAATAAATCTCCTCGTGTTAATTTTTTTTCTGATATAATATTTAATATATGTATAATTGGTTTTTTTAACTTTTCATTATTTAATGATTTTATAATGCAGGTTTGTAATTGTGGTATTAAGGGTTTTATATAATTGCTTCCTTTTTTAATTAACACTTCAAAAGTTGAAAAAATATATATTTTTGCTTGCTCTATGTATTTATTTGTTAATATACGTATTAATGCGCCCGATGTTTTTAAAATAAATCCACTTGATATGTCTTTATTCGTATATAAAAATAGTTTTCTCAACGTATCAATAGCTTTTATCTTTATATCTGAATTCGGTGATAACAATATTACATTTGTAAATACATTTATGAACGATGAAAATAATGGCTTGTTTAAATTTAATCCAACTAATTCATATTTATCATCAGGAATTTCATTAAAATTGCTATCTGTGCTATATTTATTAATAATACTATAAAATGTGTCAATATAACTATAAGAACTATCAACCTTTTTAACTAACTCGATTAAATACATATAAATAATACAAGATGTTTCCAACACATTTTTATTTATATCCACAAATGCATATTTTGACAAGGCGGTAAGATAAATTTCTATTCTATACTCATTTAGTATATTTATTTTTTTGCGAATAGTTTTTTTTTTATTTATAACGCTTTTAATTGTGTTTCCGTGATTTGCACTTTCTAATTGTGCTTGATGATCATTGCTATCCAAACATATATCTCCTTCATTTATTGTATCTAATAAATATTTAAAAATAGATAAAATTATTTCTCGTATCTTTCCATAAAAATTGGCATATTCGCATTTATCTTTTAATTCATTTAATTTATCTCCACAAATAACTTTCGAATATTCTTCCAATGTATGTATTCCCTCATTGTTTTTATCCTCTCCAGTTTCTTCACATTTATATTTTTCTATATTGCTATATGACAAGTCTATTTTACAGTCATATTTTTTCAACTCAGAAAATAAAATTTCTGTTAAGCTATCTATATTTCTTTCATTAATATTTTTCAAAAATAATTTCAAGCAAATTATTATTTCTTCGAAATTTATACTATTTTCTTGTTTATATTTATATAGTTCCTTAAACTTGGGATCCTTTTCAGCATTATTATAAATGTCAGAATTTTCATGTTTATCATTACTACTACTTGAATTAGGATCAATCTTATTTATTTCCTTTTCAGATTCACCCAAGCTTCCATTATTATTCAGCTTCCTTCGAATATCACTATCCTTGCTATTATAATTCAATTCCACATTTGAATAATTTTTAGTATCATATGGATAATTATTTGCATCCTTTAAATTAAAAAATATCAATCCGATAAAAATATGAATAATCTTAACAAACAAATGAGAATAGGAATCCAACTTAGCATATGAAACATATGATAATAATTTCAATTTTCCAATATTGTATGGAGGGGTTAAAGCACTGGAAACCAGATAGTCGATTACTAAATCTGTGTGGGTATTTAAAAAAAATTTTATACTTTTGAAACTTATTAATTCATCAGAAATAGAAGAGTTAACACTATTCTTATCATCCTTCTTATTGTTAACTATTGTGTTAACTAATTCAATGATAATACCTTTTAAAACATGCTTATCAATATTTACTAATAATAATGATAACAATTTAATTATATCTGATGCATTTTTATTACATGCTAATTCTTTTATCATGTAAATAATATCATGTATGTAATTTACTATCAAGTTATTGAATTTGCCTTTTGAAAATATTTCATAAAATCCAAGAGAAATTCCTTTTTTTATAGATAAATTTTTGGATGTTTTAAAATCTTTAATCATATTCTCTATTATTGTGTTTAATGAACTCGAATCTGTTTTAAATACTAAATCACCTAATGCCAATGCACTAATATATTGTTTCGAATTATTTTTTGATGATAAATTTTGAGTTATTTTTTTTAATAATATGGGCCACATTTCCTGTAATATTCTTTTATTTACAAAATTCTTATATATATTATAAGAAGTTTGTCTAACATTTATATTTTTATCATTTTTCATTATACATATTAATGATAACATAAAATAAAAACGCTCGTGTAATACATGTAACCTTCCTATATCCTTCTCCTCTCTATTTATTTCTAAATTTTTCTCAATTAATATATTCAGCAATAATACACTATCTTTTCGTATTCTCCAATATCTGTTATATATCTTATTTTCAATAAATTTCAAAATTAATGATGTATTATTTTGTGAATAAACATTTATTAATACTTTGCAAGCTCTTAATGTAATATCTCGTATTTTTTCATTATTATCATTTAAGCATAACATCATTTTTTGGAATATCTTTTTTAAAAATTTCTCAGTATAATATGGTTCACATTCAGGCATATAAATGAAAAAACCAATTAAACCCTCTTTGGAATTTTCATCATTTATTATTTTTTTATCATATATTAAGTTCCAGTTAATTAAATCATCGTCGAATTCTAAACAATAATTATCATCCTCATTCTTTTCTATTAAATAATATCCATTTAAATAATAATCTTTATCCCCTCGGTTTAATAATTCATCATTATTTTCGCTCATTTCATCTGTAAATGCAACATCATCATCATCTTCTTCTTCATCATAATCACTACCGTCTTCTTTTTCATATTCTTCACTAAATTCATCTTCATTATCGTCATCAAAATCAGATTCTTCATAAGAATTATCACTCATCTCTTCTTCTTCATTTTCTTCATCCTCATCTTCAGCATCATATTCTTCATCTTCCTCACTTATGCTCTCATAGCTATCCACACTGCTGTTTTCGTCATCTTCAATTTCCTCAGAATAATCTTCATCATCTTCTGAATAATCTGATTCCATCTTAAATTTATTTGTAGCATTTTCTTTCTTTTTCCTTCCTTTCAACCCTTTATTTCCTGCACCTTTTTTACCCTTATTATTTTTTTCAGTATTTTCCTTCAAACTTTTTTTCAAGTGACTATTCTTTGCCTCTATATATTTCTTAACATCAATCATTCGAACAATTTTTGAAATAAACTTATAAGCTATGCTTTCAGAGCATTTAGATAAAATTGAGCATAAGCACAAAGAGGCCCCACTTTTTTCAACTAATGATGTAGTAGTTAATAAAATATTAAATATATATTGTATATAATATAATTTTTTGTTGATATCTAAAAATTGGGAAATATTTCCTATTGACTTCGCTGTAAGATATCGTATTTCTGGTATTGCATCATTTAATAAGATTGCCAATGTTTTAAATATGCTATCAAAATATATAATAAATAGCGATTGATCATTTACTAGGTGTATTAAAAAGTAAAATATTTGTAGCGATTTTTTCTTTATATCCAACCTTATATTGTTAATACCCTTTTTAATTATTGGGAATAACAAACATAAAGATACATTATTAATTTTATACTCAAAAGATATCGATGCAAACATATCTAAAAAATCACATAAATGATTATCATTTGGTGAATATATACATAATAATAATTGCCTACTAATATTTTTTATTTCCATATTTGTTATATTCTTTTCAAGTTTATTAAATATTTTAATACATATTTCTTTTACTTTTGCATTTGTATCTGAAACTAATTCGCATAATGTATTTATTAAGCTTACTAAAGTTTCATTATCAAGATTATTTATTATATCAAATTTAAAAATTATTAAATGTAGTATATCTAAATATGCTATTATATCCTTACTTTTTATACTCTGATTTTTTAAGTTAAATATAATAAACGGCATAATCTTTTTCAAACCATATATACCTATATCATTTAATATCTCTTCTACAACATTTATACCTAATACCCTTATGTTATTTACATTGTCTTTATAACATTCTAATAATAATTTAAAATTTTTCAAGATATATGGCTCAAATTTATGTTTTAATACTTTAAACAAGCACCCATATGTTAAATAAAAACTTTGTCTTTTAATTATATCTTCTGAGTTAATATTCGAATTAATCTTATCCAATATATTATAACTTTTTAGGATACTCATTCCGTGTGCCTTTATAACACTACCTAATAATAGACAACATCCCTTTCTTACTTTTAATTCTTTGTTACTAAATAATAAGCTAAATATATTTTCTATCAGCAAACTGACATCATATTTTTCTAAATAAATTAGGCTATCTATTGAAACACCTGTTATTGATGATTTTTTCGCATTTTTCGATTTCTTCTTACTCTCTTTACCACTCACAGCATTTTTATTATCTTTACCATCCATATTATTATTTTTTTTGTTACTCTTTCCAGTTTTATTACTTTCACCATTTATGTTATGAATATCTTCATTCCCCTCCTCACCATCGTCATTATTACCCTGCATTAAATTTTCTATAAACTTGGGTATTATATTGCTAATTTCAATTTGGGTAAAATTGTCCGTATCCTTATGTAATATTTGCTCTATTAATTTGTTCAACAATTCTAACGATTCTTTTTTTAAATTCGATCCTAAGCATCCGTAAAACATTACAACGATTAAATCTACAGTGCTTTTATTTTTACTTTTTTTATTATCTCGATATTTGTTTAAAACGTTATATATTTTCTTAAATGATTCTTCGAATAATTCTTTGCTAACATTTTTGTTCGCTCCATTATTATTTCTACTATTGGATAGCATTTCCATATCATCGTCAGACGATAAGAAATCCGATTCACAACTATTTTCGTCATCGTTATAATCATCACTTATGCTCATTGCATCTCTAGTATTGCTATTAAAACCATATTTACTTCCCTTTCCATTTTTTTGGGACCTTTTCATGCATTTTAACAAATATTCATTGTATTTATTAATAACAGAAGTACCACATAAAATAACATAATCTTTTATTTTGCCTATGTCTGCTTTTTCTTCTAAGCATAAACCCAATAAAAAGTTTAAAATAAATTCAACATTATCAATAACATTAATATAATAACATTTCGCTAGCTGATCTATAGTTTTTAAAATACCAATCTTACCATACTCCTTAAAAATTATATATTTAGATGTCAATTGCAAAATTAAATCTTTGGTGTTTTTTTTATCGATCGAAAATGCTATTGTTTTACATACCATATCTTGGAAATCATAACATTCTTTTTGTAATGAATCTATTAATTTATTCTGATCAGAAATAGATGCAATATTCAACTTCGATATTATTTCTTTGCACATCTTTTGTGTATCTTTATTATAATCATTTTTAAATATATTAATATATAAGTGTATAAATTCATCATCAAACATTTCCACAATAGACTCCTTAGTTTGATCATTATGTATATCTTCTTCACTACTATTGCAAAAATTATCTATTACAAATTTATGCAACGATTTGATAATAACATATCGGCGTTGCTCATTATCCGTTATGCATAATTGTAAAAATTGCTTTATATTTTTTTGGTTTAATAAATAGGAATTAAAATTGTATAAAAATGATTCAAGTTCCGTATCTAAATCTGGATATTTATCAAAGCATATTTGTAAGCATTTGATAATATCCCCATCATTTATCTTAGTTTTAGAATATAACAAAATATCCAGTGTTTTTAATATATTTAATGTGGCATCTTTATCATTAATAATATTAATGCTGTTAAGAATTATAGGAAATAAAAATAATGTCAATACATAGGAAATTTTTTTGTTAATATTAAAAGAACTAAATATCAATATAGCTGAATCATCACCCTTATTATATTTACTTATATTATACAAACATCTAGTAATCTTATTTTTGCATATTAACATTTTAGTACTAATCATATTATTAATAATTACATTTAGATACTTTTGAGAATATCTAGATGTTAAATCATTTTTTAAAAATGCCATTATTTTTTTTATAAAAATATTTATATGGGTTGTATTAAATATGTCACTAATATAACTCATTTCTTTAATACAATTTAATATATATTTATTCCTTTCGATTACTTCATAAACCCTTTTACGTATGATGTTTTGTTTTTTTATTTCTTCAAGTTCAAGATCTTCTTTTGTTAATCCTTTTCCTTTTACACCTTTTTTATTCTTAGGAGCATTTGTGCTGGTCTGTTTTTTCATTTTATTTAATTCTTCTTCCATAATTAATTCAGCAGTCTCTTCATCATACATTGAAAATAAATGTCTGTTTCTTTTTATGTTTTTACTTTCAACTGTAGTTGTTGCTTGATATACATTTCTATCAGAATATAACGTATTATATTGGCATTTGCATATTTCTATTTCTTCTTCATCAATATTCTTTACACTTTCCTCATCTAGTATATCAATTAAGCTACTTGTAAATACTATTAACTTATTTTTTATATTATCATCTTTTATTGTGATCAAATTTCGCCCATTTGATCGAGCATCATGATCTGTACTCACACTATTCTTTTTAGAAATATGACAAATAGTTTTTTCTTTTTTTTTTATGCCAATTTTATTATCATGATTTAATGCATATTCGTCAATCTCCTTTTGTTTTCTATCTTTTCCAAACCCATTTTCATCACCCTCAGCATCTTTTAATAAGCAAAATGCTTCAATCATGTTGAAACAAACTTTTTTGTGTAATTTATTACTATAATAGTTTGAACCTTTTAATATAAAAGCTAATACTGTATCTAAGTTAACTTTGCTTAAAATTTTTCTTGAAATTACATTTTTCATTCTTCTTCTCGTTAAATAACATTTCATATTCTTATAATAAAGCTTTTCATGACAAAAACATAAAAATAATAACATGTAGACATTTTCTTTTTCATTATGATCCATTTCAACATTTTCGGCATAAGAAAATAATATATAAATAAATTTCTTTAAAACATATGTATTATTATTACGATATTTATCTGTATCCCAATACATATATAAGTATATATAAAAATGATAAACAAATAATTCATATATTTCCTTTCTCATTAACAATATATCTAATACAACTTCAAAATCTTCGATATAATTTTGATATTCGTTATTACCTTCATTAATTATTTTACCACTTTTTAAGCTCAATGTATATCCTTGGAAACTTTTTTCAGCTTTTCTATATATATCGCTTTTTTTGTCATATTTATTTTTTTCTAAATAATTAAGAAAACCAAAAATAATTCCAAAAATTAGCACATGCAAGTTTTCTAATTTTTTATTTTTATCTTCAAATTGCTTGCCTCCTAATTGTGGTATAGGCACACTCTTTTTACCTCCTATTTGAGAGCTACTCACACTTTTTTTACTTTCAACTCGAGAACCAGTTTCACTTACTTTATCTGATGGTTGGCTTACTGAATCCACCATTTTATTTTCCTTATTAATTTCCTTGAACAATACATTTTGAAAATGCATTGAATTTATTTCATCAAAACAAATATATTTTACAAAATCTTTATTCACCTTGCCCATATATTCAACGAATAAATTTTGATCTTCATTAACCATTTGCTCAAGCAATAGTAAAAGGGAATACAAATAAAAGAAAAACTTATTCGAAGGAATATTCTTAATTTCATTTATATCATATAGGTAAAATAGATTTTCTTTGTTATATATACTTTTATTTACACCTTCAGTAATGTAAGAATTAATATTCTTCACAGATGATAAATGCTTACTTTTAATTAGCAAAAGAAGAAATAAATTTGTGCCAAATACATATTTCAATACTTGTTTTGTTAAACATAAATTTAATAAATTTTTTACACAAGTCAAAAACTTTTCATTTGTATCTATAATGTTAACAGAACCAATATAATATAACAATGCTTCATACAAAAACTTTTCATTTGTTTTTCCAAATTTTTCCATAATCTCAAAAACTGAATTAGAAAACGTTGAATATATTTCTTTATCATTTCCCAAAACACATGAAACGGTTCTCAAAAATGATAAAGCTTCTAATTGTACATCTTCATTTAAATCGTTTTTTAAATATTTTATTATCATATTTTTATTTGATAGAATAATATCTTTTATTTCTTTACTCTTTTCCATAGATAAAAGATATTTTACACTTTTTAAAAAAATGAGTTTCTCATTAAATTTGACTAAGTTTAATTTAACACTATTTTCAAACAACTTTTTTAATATTGTGTCGTTATCATTGTTTATGTGGAATTTATAAAAAATAATAAAATATAATATATCACAATTATCCAGATTTTTATTTTTTTTCAAATTTATAACTATTTCTAGCAAGCTATCTAAATGCCCTTTATTATATAACTCACAATAATAATAAAAAGCAGATGCATTTTTTAATGCTACTTCGTCATATCTATGATAATTATTTAGTATCGTATCAAAAATACTTTCATCACTCCATGATTGAAATATATATTTAAATGATTTATTTATTTTTAATAATATTTCTTTATTTGAATTTAAAAGATTAATAAATCCTTGTGATAATGTTTTTATATATCTTTTATTATCGTTTATATAATTGTAACTATTATTATATCTATTTAAAAATTGTCCAAAGGCTTCTACAACAATGTAATAAATACCTTTTCCATTCGTACTACAATTACACAACTGTAAAAAAATATTCAATCGTTTATCGGCGCCTTCTAATATTTCTTCACCATCATTTGATTTGTTTACACCTTTATCGTCATTTTCTATATAATCATTTTTACCTATATTAACAAATATGCGTATCAATTGTTTTATTATATTGTTTTTTACCAAACGATACTTTGTGTTTAACTCTTCTAATTTATCATTACTATAAAATAAATTATCTAAAAATTCTAAACAACTTATAAATAAATTATTAAATGATGTTAATTCTTTTATATCTTTTAATAAATTCTCATATTCTGAACAAAAGAAAAATATTTTCTTACATACTAATGCTTTATTAAAATTGTCAATAAAGTGTGTTTTACTATTTATTCTTTTCAATATATATATATGCAAATTATTTTTCAATTTCTCATTATTTAATCCATTTATAGCTTTTGATAATAAATGTAAGCATATAGATAGATTATTTTTTATATAATTTGTGTCTTTAGTAAAAAATAACAAATTAACAAGCTCAACTATTTCTTCTTCATTATTACTGCATAATATATTCTTAATCTCATCTTTGTAATATTCAAATTTATCTCTTTTTATCTTATCCTTCAAATATATAAAATTATATATTTCTTCTATGCTAGTCCCTTCTTTCTCCATTTTACAAAATGGTGTATCAAGAAACTATAATTAATGTAATATTAAAACATTAACGAAATAGCTTATATAACTTTTTGTATTATTTTTTGATATTTAATGCAAATGACAAATAATAAATAAAAATAGAAAAGTATAATTGAATGATAAATGCAAAGGTTATAAATAAAGGGGAATAGCTATTGTATATATAGCACAATTATGATTTTATATGCGCATATACAGCTTTTTGTTCTCATTTATGTTAATTAAAAATGTAGGAGTTGTATACTTTAAGCATATATTTGTACTAGCTAATACCAACTCCTACAATTTGATAAGCCACAGTTGATGTTCCTTACAAATGTATGTAAAAATATAAGCATATATACATATATATATGTAAAATGCTGCTTATTTAAAAAATTCCACACGTTTGTGTATAATTAAAGTAATCTTTTATGTATTAATTATAACGCTTTTGTATTATTACTTAGCGTTTTCCTTTGTTATATTTTTATCTATAAGATCTAAAAAAATTAAATGTAAAAAAGCATGAAAGCTGATTTTTTATGCTTAATTCATATTTTATTAAACAAAATATTTTCAGCATTATCTTTAATATAATTTTTTTAACATCACTGCTAACTAAAATATTTTTATTGTAATAATATTTTATGCAGAATAAAATTTAAGTAACATTCTTTAATAAATAAGCATATTCAAGTGCATGTATTTTATACTAGTAGATATCTTAATTTTTGTTCATAAATAGAACATATTTACTTTCAATAACAAGTTTATATTATTATCTTAAAAAATATATTATACATATATAAATGAATGCATGTGCATATATAAATACAATGTAATCCCAAACTTTAGAAAAGTGGGAAAAATAATGTGTATAAAAGTTTATAGCGATTTTTCTACGTTATTACATAACATTTATTCTTGGCTATTTTTTTTTTATAAAAAAAATGAATAAAAAAATTGCAAAGAAAAACCGTACGGAATATACAAGGGTACAAAAACAAAATAAAAATTACCAAGTAATTATCTCCATGCATTATATATTTTATCTTAATGCATATATTTAAATAATCATTTTATTAATACTTATATAAAACATAGTCTTCAATTATAACTTCTCATTAGTTCTATTAATGCTCCAAAGAATATGTATGTTCAAAATGAAAAAGGGAAAAACATATTTAATGGCATATGAAACAAATCCTAACAAAATGGATGAAATATGACACATGCCAATTATTGGAATCTCTTCATTTTGGATCATAAAGAAATTTATATATGTTTTAAGAGCTTTGCTATGATTTTTTATTTTTTGTAGTAACCTAGAATGATCACTTTTAGTCATCATTAACATATGTTGGCTGATATTCTTCATATACAAAAGATAGATCTGGGATATGCAGACCTAACTTGTTATAAATAATGGTATCTATTGAATCAACAACACTTTTTATATTTTCATTAGTATCTTCTATATTGCTAATTATATCAAAAATATTATAAACGCCAAACAGAATGAAACTGTTTTCTTTATTATCAAAAAAATCGTCACTCAAATAGCTTAAATGGATACTTACAACCTTTAATAATATTTCAAAGAAATCTATAAATAAAGAAAAAATACGAGAAAATATGCAACATTTTTAATATATAAAATATATATCTACACTTGCTCACTCAATATATCCCTTTCGTAACTCATGTACACAATTTTACAATCATGTAGTGTAAGAAAATAGAAACACATTTTACCTGCATGTTTAGTCACCAACATTTGAGAATTCGAAAAAAGCTCAAATAAGTTTCGCCACTGTATAAAAGATTGATAATTAAACCCTATATGAAATAGGATAAAAGAAAATTGAAATTCTCCTAAAATGTAAAAAAGCTTATTAGAATATTTATGGAATGCTTCTTTTTTTTCATCATTATAATATATGTATGTATATTCTTGTTTAATTATTTCTTCTAATATCCAATATTTTTCTAAATTTATCAAAGTTAAATCTGAGGGAGTATACTTGTATTTATTATCAATATGAATACATTCGAAATAAGCTGTATTTTCCGTGTGGTTATCTATTTCACTATGTTTATATCCATTGTTTTCTTCCGAAATACCATCTTCCTTTTTATTGTTTTTACTATTATATAGCTCGTCATTTTGTTCTGTTTCTTTATGCTTGTTGGGCTCCTTTTTACTTGCCATGCTTGTAGGATATTTTGGAATTACAGAGTAAAACATGTATGGTTGATTATGGAAATTTATCTCACCTTTGTTTCCACTATCTTTATCTTTTTTGTCCTCTTCTAAAAAAGACGAAGAAAACGTTTTATTTACAGGCTCTATTTTATTGATTACTTCATCATTAATATAGCTAGTTACACTTTTCCATATTTTTGCATATGTGTACGGATAAATCATAATAGAGTCTTTATTATTTTTGATTAAATTATCATCCATAAAATCAATTTTATGAAGATCAAAAAAATATTTATAAATACTATTGTCTTCTTTTAAGTATTGAAAATTTTTATCTTTTAAGTTATATTTTAAGACTAGTAATTTATTTTCTGTATCAAAATAAACAAATCTACTGTTTCTCATTTCTTCACAATTATTTTTTTTCATTTCATTCATTTTAAATTCTTTAGTTATATCATTTCTAGTACCAACTAATACATCATCACTCCAATAAAGGAAATGACTTCCTTTTGTTATAAATTTAATAATTTTATATGGTGTATCTATTGAAAAATTAGAATAATCTAATCCTACATTCAATTTTATATTCCCTTTAAATAAACCATGTTTTTTACTATTATTGTTTATTTTTCCAAAATTATCCTTTTTAAATGTACTTAATATCATTTCTTCAAATTTTTCATCAGTTAAATTTTTACTATGTATTCCAGGGTTTGCTTCATTAATTATTTCATCATTCAACTCTTCAATCATTTGTTCATTTTCTTTCTCCCAATTTATATTATCCAACAAATTTATTACATTGTTCTCATCATTTTTATCTACATTCTTATAGACATCTTTTTCATTTTCCGTATCATAATCAATTACCAAAACAAGAGAACATTTATCGTTATACAAAAAATAATTGTCTCCTTCATTCGGGTTTCCATTTGAAATGCCCGTTTCAATCATTCTGCTATTTTATTTGTTAATTGTGAAAATACTAAAAATCGAATATATATTTTATTATCACTTTGCTTTAAAAAATTAAATGAAACATTTATTTTTTTTTCCATAATTTTTACCGTTGCATTATTTTTTATAAAATTGCTTACTCTTCATTTATTTTCGCAACACATTTTTTTACTTCCTAAAATTATTTAATTGCATTTACCAAGTTGTGCATTTAAAATTTAATAAAAAAAATGTATACAAAATATATAATAAACAAATGAATAATAAAACATAAGGAATCATCCAAAAATATATATACATATCAAATATAATCCATATTTTTTATTCCTTATTGTTATTTTTTTTATATTTTCCAAAAAGGGTCATATACTAAGGATACATAAATTACCACGTCAATAGAATGCAATACATTAATATCATATAATAATATAATTTTATATAATTGTTGCATTCCTTTTTTCTTTTATTTGAGTATAACGCTTATAATATACATTCCTTATGCCTTTCTGTTTTTATTTCAAGGTTGTTTAGTCTTTTCCTGCAAAACATGATATATGATCCCATCGATTTCGAGGCTTTGAAAAAGGAAATCAAAAACGAAGAGGAAAATAACAATTCCAGAGCTGCTAGCCAACATAATCTCTTATCAAATGCAAAAATCAAATTTAAAATAATAAGCTCCTTCTACCTATATAATTATATGCAACTTCTTTTAGACCAAGGGAAAAATAAAAGTATATTTATCGTAGACATAAGAAATGGAAACTTCCATAATCAAGAATATATTAAAAGTTCTATACACATAAGTGATACGAACAAAATAAATGCAATTAAAAATGAAATAATAAAAAGCAAAAACGAAAATATTAAAATTATATTTTATGATAATGAAGATCCTCAAGACCTAAGTAAGTATCAAAATATTGTGGCTTTTCATTTTTTAGATCTTAAAGCTGATTTATATTTTTTAAAAGGAGGTTATACAAACTGGAAAAAAGAATTTTATTTTCTTTGCATAAAGGGTAATCAAAATAATGCTTCCATTCCTGCTACTATTGTAAATACTAATCTTAGTATCACAACTAATCATATTAATAGTGTCAGAAGTATCGACTCTTTGGCTTCATATATTAACTATCCCATAAAAATATGTGGCAATGTCTATGTAGGGAATTTGATCCATATTAATAATACGATTGTATATAGATATTTAGAAATATTATGCGTATATGATTTTACCTCCTCTGGGTTCGATGTAAAAAATAATAAAGATATCAAATATTTAAGGTACAATACGGCAAAAGGAGAACTTGAATATAAAAACACCCAAAAAGATGGCTCCATAAATTATACTAGCTTTTTAGATAACAGTATGATTTATCATATTATAAGTAGTATGGTTTTAAACATAAATTTTGACCATATAGGAGACGGAAAAATTGAAAATAATTCTGATAATGCTATAAACAAGTCTGGACAAAATATATTAGAAAGTAATGCTATTATGAATAACAATAAACATCAGCCTAATGATTTAAAAAGAAATATTTTAATAATATGCAATGATGGAATAAAAGACGAATCAAATAAACAAAAAATTAATAGTATTAGTTTAATAATTTCGATGTGTTATATTATATATAGTAAAAAGTATAACCTTAATTTAGCAATTGCTTATATGATTAAAATATGCAATAATCTAAGTATAGCTTCTCAGACTCGAACTATTTTACAAAATTTTTACAACTACTTAGTACGAATTAATTTTAATATACATATAAATCCATCTTCTAAGGATAATATAAACAATCGAAAGTGTAAAATTGAGAATTCTCAAGATTCTTCTATTAATACTAAAGATAAGCTTGCCAATAATCATAATAACAGAACCACACAGCAACCCCAAATTAGTAATTCAAATAAATCAACAATAATAGATGCTTTAAAAAATGAAGAACTTCTTAACTTAATTAAAAAATATGAAATAAATATTCCCGATATTTTACTAGACTATTCAAAGGAATATGTTGTTTATATAAATAAAGAATACATAATAGAAGATATTGAAATAATTGAAGAAAAGGCTCAAGAAATTGAATATACTTATTATGAGTATTTAATTCAATCTTTGTTATATTACATATATAATAAAAAGGACCAAGATATAAACTATGATAAAATAAATATTGTATTAAAAATATTAAAAAATATCAATAGTGATAATAAAATAGACAACTCATATAAATTCCCTTATTGCTCATTGATTTTAATAAGCTTATGTAGAATCCTTAATTTTGAAAATTCAACTGAATTCGAAAATGCAGAAAAAATAAAATATGAATCGCATACAAATGTTCAATTTGATATATTTTCCATATTATGTAATAGTATTATTACATGCATTGATTTTATTATATACAATTATGAAAATAATTGCAATTTTAAAATAACTTCAAAAGAATACGAATTAACGATAAAGACTACATCCCAGGACTTAAAAGATAAATCTATTGATAAAAATATTTATATGATATTTTTATCATTAAAATATTTATTAAGTGTTTTTTTCCAGTTTTATCTTTATCCGTCTATTTCGAAAAAAAGATTTTCATATATAGATCAAGTATATAATACACTGCAACAAATTGATAAGTTTGCAGATTATTATTATTCTATTTTTAATATAAATATTAACTCATTTCTAAATGATAACTATAAGGCACAAATATGCCCCTTTGATTATTTCCCACTCTACCTTTCCGATATATTAAGGCCATTTATTATAATCACCAATTACCTGGAATAAATTCAAGCCCCCCCAATACATTTGCACTTTGTGACACCATTCATTTTGCAGTTACATAATACTGCTGCTATTACATTCGCCTTTTTAACCAAAAGTTGGTTTATTGTAGAAAATTTCATTTGTTATATATATACACATATCAAGTTTTAATATGTGATTTCCATTGTTTATTATATTTTTTGCTATTGTTTATATATCAATATTATGCTACTATTATTTAAAAATTTGTTTTTTTACGTTAAACATTCAAAATATGAAAAAATAAGACATAAATTTTTAAACAGAAAAATATATTATTTAAAAATAAAAAATAAAGACATAATAATGCACATATTTGTGTAAATATTTTTAAAACATCATAGTTTTTTGAGATATGAATACAATGTTGGAAATGAATCGGCGCCATAGGCTGCATGATATATTGCAATTCCCAACAGATCTTGTAATATGTAATTTGTAATTTTTGTGAAAAAAAGAAATTTTGTCTCAATAAAATTGAAATATATAAAAACAAGAAGTGGGCATACGTAAGATAAGAAGTTGTAAACAATCTCCTCGTTGATTCTAAAAAAAAAAAAAAAAAATAAAATATGTGCAAAATGATACGTTTTCATCTATTTAATAACTTTGTCGATGCAAATCCATAACATCCAATCATATAAACAGTTAGGCAGCTTCATATTTTTTATTTTTACAAGTCGTTTAAGAAACAAGGCAAATATGGCTCGATAATCCCCCATCCATCAAATCCAAGAATAGGGCAAATATTTAAAAGAAATGATTCTACTAGGAAAGATATTGACGTTGCTAAAGATATGAATAAAGCAGGGTGTGGCTTCACATTAAATTTTTTATTATTTTTAAAAAATTTGTACATGTTATAAAAAGAAACAAATAATAAAATATATAAAATATCTGATATTGGGCCGGACAAAAATATAAAAGATAACTGAAATCTACTTCTGATAAAATGTAGTTGCAGCCAATATAAATTTCCTGGTATGCCAAATCCTGTTATAAATAATGTTACTAATGGTATTACCAACGTATGGAATATGTCCAAATAATTCAAAATGTCCAAATATAAATACCCTTTATAAACCATAGTAATATCGCCATATTTGTAAGCAACTAAAGCATGAGAAAACTCATGTAAACATAAAGATATTATAAATGAAAAAAATACAAACAAAACAAATATAGTATAAGAATTATAAAAATATAAAATAAAAAAACAAATGGAAAGCAAATATGATATTGTTAAAAATAAATGCCCAATATAATAGCCATTCATTGTAATTGATAAATGTATTACACTTATCAAAAATAATGGTAGCAATGACAATATAAGTGATAAATAACTTTGATGCTTATAATCCTGATAACTTTTTTCATTATGTATTAACAACCAATTACTTGATAATTGCCTTTTCTCCGTTTGAACATCATTAAAATATGATATAATATTTCTTGGAGTCATCTTCCTTCCCCTTTTTTCTTTTCTTTATCTTTTTCCCCCTTATTTCCTACACATTATACTTCATGTTTATAAATTTATCATTTTAATGATATCTTCAATTACACTCGCCAAATATGTTCGTTTTTTTCTTTTTTTAAAAATATTTATTTTTGGGTTCACATATAACTATGCTTTTATTCTTCTTATTATTTATTTCTACAGTTTTATGCTCACCCTGGTTAGTACCCTTAACAGATCTTAAATTATTTTTACAATAATTAATATATATCATTACATATGCAATATGTATAAGATTGTATCCTCATAGTTACTTTCCATTCTTATACACAACATTACACAAGTTACCATTTAATCATTTAATTTTTATTTTGTTATGAACATATGCAATATCTTTGTTAAAAAGTTATATTAAGCATAAGCAACTTTTTCTTAATATTTATACATAAATGCGCCGTTTTGATATCGATATGTTTTATTTTTATAAATTAATAAATTAGTGAATCCATTTTTTATTTTAATTTATGCTTACAAATATATGGCACATTCTTACCATTTTTATTTCATATTAAAAATACACTTATTAATTTATATATTTGTTTGTATATTTATTTATTATTATCTTTTTATTATTGATATAATTTTTGATGATAATTTTTTTTTTTTATGGTTACACCTTTTCTGGGTAAGCCCTTTTATATGTGATCATATTAATAGATTGAAAAATAGGAGGGTAGTACCACTTACACATATTTGTGAATTAAAACAAGTAAAGCTATTCATTTATAAATTCATTCGTATATATTTATATTAGTCTTGAGTGGGACTAAAAAACCATATACACAAAATAGTTAAATAATATGATTTAACTATTCACTTGTATAGCCATCACTTAATACTATAAAAAACTATTAATTATATAACCTCTCACAAAATTTAAGTTAATAACATAAAGAAATGTAGGAATAAAATAATCCTCTTATTATATAGTATATTCTTCATCATTCTTAGCATACACTATTTATATATGCTTGCCCAAGCTTATTCCAACATACTATTTCCACACAATTTTGCCCTATTCAAGATTTCTATCTTTGCAGTCAAAATTATATAAATGCATAAGCATGGTATTTTATTTCCTGTGTTTTTATGGTTATTAAAAAAATCGAACATTACTATGTTAAATTAAAAATTAATATTATTTTTTTTCTCTCCTTTTTCAATTATTTGTCTCTCATATTGACTTAAAAAAACAAAAGAACAATTACATAATATTTTTCTCATTTGTGTATAGTACTATATATAATCCAAATTCCCATATTAATATATACTTTATCAACCCCTTTTAAGGGTGTAAATCTGAGTATTCCCTTTGTTAATGGCATGACATATATTTCTTATATTAAATAAAAAAAGTGCAAACAAAAATATGGGCATCCTATTTAATATATGAGTATACAAATATATGCATACAATATATTCATTGTCCTAACCGAATTAATACATTCTCTAAAACGTCTTGTATTCCTATTTATTCAAACAAAATAAATTTTTAAAATAAAAATATGCCAATTATTTATTATACCAATGCAACCACAATTTTTTCTTGAGATTTATTCGCTATCTCTTTTTTTTTAAATATATTATGAATTACAAGTTTTATGAATTTTTTTTATTTAAAAAAAGTATCATAATACCGTTATAGAAATCAAATAAAACATAATTATAATTATCTTTGGCATACTTAGTTTATTTTTGTCATTTTTTTAAATTATTTCAAATTATTCACGAAATAATTTTTATAAAATTCCGTATTTGTCATTTTTTCTGTGGAATACACATATATTATATATATAAATACACACCCAACATATTCTTTCTTTATTTTGTAAATATGCCGCACCACTTAACTTCTTTTGTTGCCGCTATAACAGGATCTATTAGTTCAGGTACATGCTGTGGATGTATACCCTTTACTATTTCTCCGGCTGTTACCCCTGCAATAGCTTCTTCGACGGCTCCTTTATCAGCAGCCATACCCAATACAGTAATACCAGGAGCAGTTGCATCTCAAGGTGCTGTATCTTCAAGCCCAATATTAACAAGCTCGATGGCATTTATTGCGCCATTTTTTGCCCCTTTGCTTGCATCATTTTGGGATTTTTATAAAAAATATAATATTTTCGAAGAACCCGAAGAATGCACAAAAGTAGATAAAATGTGTGAATGCGATTTAGCAAATACCCACGAGTTAAATCATCAAGTTCATAATTTCGATGATCAAGAAAATATTTTTAATCAAAATTGCACTTATACCCAAAATGTAGACAACAATAATAATTGTTGTACTAATAATACAACCATTGGAAATCAAAATTTCGATATTAATGAAGATATAATAATGGAAGGAATGAATAGGAAAAAATTTAATTCAATATTTTATGAAAAATCATCAGTACCTAGTGAATGTTCTCACAGTTCATTTTTGGGCGATACAAACATATGACTTTTGTTTGCAAACAACTTGTTTTAAGTGTATGCATTTTGCATTTTCTACTTTCTATTATATATCCATTCGTTTGTGAATAATGAGCAATGTCTTTCCCCCCCTTTTCCTCAAAGTTTACACCTGCTTAACAAGGTTTGTAAATTAAAACTATTGACTTTTACATTTTATTTTTAAAACAATATATATTTTTTATTTTTACAAATCCAACATTATTAAAATACTTTTTAAAAGCACTATGCGTTGTACTCCGTTTGTAAAAAAAAAATTGTACACACAATTTCACATCATGTGCTGTTATTTTCCAAATGTGGCAAATGACAAATTTGTAATTAATCCCGTTAGAATAGCAAAAAGGAAAAGCATGCATATGTATTTATTTTTAATAAGCATATTAAAAGATAAACTATGCTAAATGATCTTTTTTTTATATAGCTTCCTACATATTTATATATAATTGTCTATTCGATATAATAAAAATAATTCCATTCTATAAATGTATATACATAAATAGCTTATATTTATTTATGAATATCAAAATAATAATATTGTTTCCCATCCAAATCCCTTTTAATTCAAGTGTGGACTTAATCTTCCCACTAATTCTCATAAAAAAAATCAAAGTATATAAGGCTATGAAAATTGATAAACACACAACCTCAATAGAACAATAGTATTTATATATCTTACACATTTTGTGCTAACCTAAAAATGTGCAATATAGAAAATCAAATTAAGAATATAGAAGACAATATAGCGATTAAGGAAAAGGAAATAAAAAGCATAGATAATGAAATTAAACAAATAAAATATGCATCCAATCTAGTTTATGAGCAATTGATAAATCAACAAGATGTTTTATTAAAAAAAAAGGAAAATAATATATTAACAGAATTAAAAACAAATAAATTAAAGAAAAAAATAATTGATGCAGAAAAAGAAATCAATAATATGGATGTAAAAATGAAATGTATCTTTCATGAGTTAAACAAAAAAAAAATACAAATTAATAAAAATACCTTGACTATTGAAAATATATGTTGCAACATAAATAAAAAATATGATATGTATGATCAAAGAAAGAATGCTATTATATCAATTTTAAATAATTTCCTCATAAAAAAAAAAGAAAATAGCAAAGAATTAACATCATTACTTAATAAACAAGAATATAAAAAAAATATTGTAAAAAATGAAATTAACCAAATAAATGATGCTATTGTTTTACTACATAAAAACATCATTATATTAGACAGTAAAATACTGAATAGTCTTTATATACTTCAAAATTATTTAGAGGGATTAATTAAATCAAATACTGTCATAAGTAAAAAATCAGATCAAATTTTCGATCCAATGACATACTTCAAAATAGTTAATAAAATAATAGAAAAACAAAAGGAAGAAGAGGGTGAAGAAAAGCACAAAAAAAACAAGCAGGACATACCATATGATATTTATAACATTATAGGGAAGAAACAAAAAATAAATAATATATCTTCCAAAAATAATGATGAACCAAAGTTAGCTATTGAATTAAATACTCAGGAATTTATAGAATTCGAAAACTTTATATAGACATATTTATAGTGAACTGTTTTTCTGTCTCATTTTATTAAAAAAAAAAGAAAGTAATAAGATAAATCAAATGAATTAAAATAAACTAGTTATAATAATAACTTACCATGCTATATTATATGCATAGCAGGATTTGAAATACATTAATTACAAAAAAATATACAGGTGAAAAATATGCATAAATGCAAACTTCTATATAGGCAATAAATTACTTAGACATAAAAATATGAAAAATAATGTTTAATATAAACAAAATGAAATTGAATTTACACAAAAATTCATAAGTTAAATGAAAATTAGGCACAATTATTACATGCTACCATCGATATACAATTTTGTTAATTGTAGCAAAATAAAAAAGCTATAAATATGGATTATGCAAAGCGTATAGAAAGATCATATCGATTTAATTATTAGCAAGCGAATAAATTATATGCCAAACTTTATTAAATATTTTTTTATTTTGCTGCGTATAATTATGAATGAATCATAAAATATTTCATATATTTATAAAAAAATTTTGCTGATACTTTGTTCAATTGCCGAATGGTTTATTAATTTGTTATTCTTGATATTCATAATAATTTAAATACTATCATTTTGGCATTTTATATTTACATATTTGCAATATAACTATTTGTTTTTCACTTTTTTAAAAATGTTATACGTGGTTTTAATCTATATATAATTCAAATATTTTTATTCACATTTCTGAAAACGTATTTCTTTATTTTCAATAAAATATATGTAAAGATATATATAGTTGCTTATAAGTACATACTACATGTTGTAGAATTGTTATATGTGTGAATCTTTTAAAGGTAACAAGGGTGTTTTCTTTAAATAAATTACTTCATATTTTAATATCTTTATAATTTATATCAACTCAAACATATAAAATAATTATGCTAATAATTGTATAAACAAAACATCATATAAATTACACCCAAATAATCTGTATTTATGTTCTTGCATAAAACAAATGAGGGATAGGAGTGGAAAAAAAATAATAAAAGTAAAATCTATGGTTAAATAGTGCGAAAATTTATTCGCATAACTTCAGATGTGCTATTATACACAATATAATGAAGTGTGTTTAATCCAAAAGGGTAATTGGGATATATTTAAAAAATTAAATAAATAGGGGGAAATAGCATAACTGCCAAAAATATATGGCTTAATATTTCTTGGAAAATTTTACTGATTTTGAAATATATATCATATATTTACGCATATTCATCTTATATACGAATTTCATTTTTCGTAATAAGACGGTTTTCTATTGAACTTATCCCCCATATGGTGATTGTATGGTTTGCTATTTTTATTCCAATGATTATTAAATGTTCTCTTTCTTGATTCCACAGATTGTGATCTTTCGAATCTTTTGTTATTATAATAATTTGGCGGTGATCGAGAACGGGACGTTCTTTTTTTATATTTATTAAAATGTCCAGGATGCCCATTATTTGAAAAAGAACCATACGGATTATCATAATTCTTTCGACCTTTATCCTCTCTATAATAATAATTGTTGTTATTAGATATATTATTATCATTCCTAAATGAACCAATTTTATTTCTTGGAAACTCATCATATGTTGGTTTTCTAAAGGGTTTTCTTTTATAACTATTCTTATCAATCATACGTTCATTAATATAAGAATATTTATTATAATAATTTTTTATAACATTATTATTTGGCTTATATTTGTTATTAATTGTATTTCTAAATAAACTCCATTTTTCAAATTGTAGCCAAACTCTTAAAGATGATTTTAAATTGTTTTTTGCATCTTCTTCATTTAAATAACACGCTCTAATTAATAATATATTATATCTAGATTTTTCATCTCTGCATGCCAAAGTAACTAAATGCGTCCCTTTATCTGCCCATATATCTGATATTTTGGGAATTTCAAAATTCGAATGTTCTTTTTTTAAAACATCAAAATAATTAGTTAAAAATTCTGATAATTCCTTTACACCCCAATCCAATGGTTTATATCTTCCAAAAACGCAAAGTCGTTTTCTTACTTCCATATCTTTGCAACTTTTTAAATCTTGATCATTTGGCCATTCCATTCCATTATCTAAAAATTATGCAAATAAGGAAATGTATATCGAATTATGCATTATAGGTGTTTAAAAACGAAAATAAATAAGCTCACAAAACAAACATACACGCTTATAAATATATTCTATGCATACATATTAACACAACATAACTATGCTACAAGTACTCAATAATGTTTCTCTTTATTTTCGTACTTTTTGGTGGAGTTAAAGAACGGATCATTATTTTACTGTTATGTTTATTTTCTTCATCACTTCGTTTTCCCCTGTCTGAATTACCATCAGTGCCATATTTGTGTCCCCTTTCGCTATCTTCCATATCATTTTTTTTGTAATATGGTTTAATGGATAAAACTATTTTTTTTTTATCTTTGTCACTTTTTAACTTGCAAATAGACAAATTCTCAATTGTTTCTTTTGATGATCCGTCATGGCAAGCCAAAATTGCTAACGATTCATTTTTTATTAAATATGCATGTTCTATTAATGGGAATTGTATATTTTTATCAATAGCTAGTTTATAAAAATATTCTCGAAAAAACCATAAAATATCATCTTTTGTCCAATAAACTGGAATATTTGTTACGACAACACATAGTTCCCTTTTTATATTTTTATCATCAATATCATATAGCCCAGCATTAATTGGCCATATTATTTTTTTATATATTTTTTTATACTCGCTTCTTATCAATCCATGTTTCCTATTTTCGTAGTATGGTCTACTATCGTAGGCATCTTTTTCAAAATACTTCATTTGATTTAAAAAAAACAAATAATTTTATATTCTATATAATTTACTTTCTAATATACCACATTAGACATATATAATATTTTTTTGAGGATAACTTAAGGCTTTTTATACAAATTTATTTCAAAATTTTTTTTTATTTATTTATCGCTCATTCATGCCTTTTTTTGACAAAAAAAAAACATGCTATATATAAAAGGGGGGGAAATATATTGGAAGTTACATTATACAAATATATATTTTGCGATTATTATAAAAAAATACAAAATTTATATATCTACAATGAAATGTTATATATAAAATATATAACTATTGTATCTTCTTATGAAATGTAAAATAAGCGCAAAAAAAAAAATAATAAAAAGGTATGGAAAAATAAAAAAAATTCACATTTATACCTTTGATTTATTTATCAATATTCTGTATACGTATAATAAAAAAAATAAAAACAAAACAAGCCATTTAAAATTAAGAACTCGCTATTGTAAATGCTAATAAATTTATTCGGTCTCCAACCACCATCAAATATATTATAATTATACGTATTTAATTTTTTTTTTTTTTATTTAATATTAGAATTTATAAGTTCCTCACCAAATTGTATATAATGTATTTTTGTATTTTTTTTTGATGTCATATATGATATATAGTATTCCTTTTGTTGAGCATGCGCATATAATGTATGTTTTGCTTCTATCCTACGACTCATTCATACAATTTTAGCCAATTACGATGGAACAATCAACTTATATACGTACTTTAAATCGCAAATAAAACATGATATACTTTTTTCGCATAAAAAAAAATTGTTCTAAATATAATATCGCAATTTCAATATGACCATCTAATAAGATATTTTTATGATTTTATTATACCATTCAAAATGAAAAAAAATCAACATTTCCCCCCTTTATATATATAGGATTAATTTTGCTTTATTTTTTTTGCAAATATTATTTACTATGTTATTAATAAAGAGATTCCGATGCGCTTTTATGGATATGCATATTTGTATTATCCATATATCTATACAAGTATGTGTGTCCCAATATATTGCTCGATATTGATAAGCATGTTTTATTTTCCCATATTCTAAATATAATAATATGACTAGGAAATTGATTTCTGATTAATTCCGAAAAATTCTTTTTATTATGTATAATTACATAAACAAATGAAAAATATACCAAAATGGTGAAATAATAAAAATGAAAAATATATAAATGGGCAGAAAAAGGTAGACATCTGAACAAATCGAACGGTATTTTTATTTTTTGTGCTAAAAAATTGATTTTTAATTTTAAATAAAATCGTTCGCCTTTTTTTTTAAACTACTTTATACGAATATAAAAAGGTTATGAATTTTTCAATAGTTTGGTAACACCTAAGCAATCAATATTGTAAAAATATAATCGTTCTGTTTGTTCTAATAGTAACTAAAAAAATAATATAATAACGTATTAGTTATTTTGTTCGCTACACACAAACACTTAGCAATTTTTTCCGATATAAATTTTAATAAACTTTGGAAATACTTTTCTTTTCGTTTCGTTTTTATTACGATTTTCCCATTTTCTTTTCTCTTATATGCATTGCCAAAAATGCTTATTTAAAACAAAATGAAAAAAAATAAAATTTAAAAGTAATTATTAATTTTCAAGTGAAAATACAAGTGTAACATTTTAATATTTTTCCTTTTTTGTATGAAAAATTTCGATTACTCTATCTTAATTTTATTTTTTGGCATAGATATATAATGTCTAAATCTACCAATATGCCCTTTTATTTTAATTGAGCATAACCAAAACCATAAAATTTTATAATATCTTAAAAAGAATAAATAAGAAAGAGAGAATGGAAGTTTCATTTGCTCATTCACCATTAGCAAAAGATGAAAATACACAGTTAGTCAAGCATCCAATTAATATTAAAAAAAATAATAAAAATAATAAAATTTTATTTTATTTAAAATATGAATCAAAAATTAATTCTCTTTTACAAAATGGAACAGAAATAAAACAAATTCCCATTTCAAAAATAGGAGACCATATTAAAGTATACAATAATAATGATTATGCTAATGATGAAGAAAAGACACACCCATATCATGGAAGCTCGCTTTATTCCAATTCTTCAGAAAATTATAATAAAAACATTAATGTACAAAATTTTAAAAGCATATCCATTAAACCAGAAATATTGTCTTATAGCAATATTATGAAATCGCCTCCAGGGAAAAAAAAACAACTAAGACCAGATAAATCAATCATTTTGAATAAAATCATAAAAAACAATAAGCATGAAGTAAATAAATTCAAAAATTCTTATCTATCTCCTATAAATTGTAATAGCCATTGTTTTATAGAAAATAAAAAACAATACATGCATTCTTCTGAAAATATATCATCAAATATAAGCACTATAAGATCGAGCAGCAAAAATAATTGCATTGATGTGAAATCTAATATATTTGAAAATGAATTAAAACAAAAATATTATTGTTTGGATAAAGGTGCAACACATGTGCCTATCCCAAAAGACGAACCGAATTTGATAAAAAAATGTCGTGATATTAAAAATAATAGAAATTATATAGAGGAATCCGATTCAATTTCTAAAAATTTATTACAAATATATAAACATCGATATCTTCAAAATATTTCTAAAAGTAGTATAATAAAACCATCTTACAGATATAGTGAACAATCAAGCATAGACAAATGTGACCTTAACCTATCTAATATTAATTCAAAGAATGTAAACAAAATTATCAATAAAGAATATTATACAGGTGATATAATAAAAAATAATTTGAACCAAAAGCATGAGCTCAATGCAAATATTATTAGTATTCGTGGCAATGTTAAATATTCAAATATTTTACATTCACAGCAAAATAATACAAGCGAGGATAAAAAAAATTTGTCTTTTCAAAATGCTAACCAAAATAATAACATAAAAAACGTCAGCAGTGTACACATAATTCAAAAAGATGCAAAATCATTTATTAATAGTTATAATATAAACAAAAAGGATGCTAAATTAGCATCAAACAATTCTGAAAAAAACGATAATGAATACCCCAACATAAACACATTTTCACTTTACCCAAGTTTCAATAGAAAGATTAAAAAGATTGCAAAAAAAAAAAAAAAAATACGCAATCAGTCTATAGAAAAATCAAACAGTATTCAAATATCAGATTCCTATTTTGAAATAGACATGCATAGAAAGGAACACGAAGAATCTATAGATACATTAAAAAAAATACATCAAGAAAAACAAAATGATATAAAAAATATTTTAATTGAAGAATTAAAAAATGATATATATACCACCATTTTCGAAAGAAAACAAGATTTAACTAAATTAGAAAATACAATTAACGAAAAAAGCAACCTAAAAAATATATCCCATTTTAATATTGACACAAAAACGATAGAAGATCAAAATGATAATAATGCATTAAACCCAGATAATTTAAAATTAAAACACATAGACAACGACCCAAGTGAAATAATCGATTTAGAAGAAAAAGAAGCAAAAAATGAGCATAACAATTGTAGTAACATAAATAAAAATAACTCCAAAATTAATAATATAACAGATGCGTTAAATGCAAATCCTAATAATTCTCAAAATGATATTATAAAAGAAAAGGAAGTGCAAGAGGACATACAAAAAGAGGTAAACAAAAATGAAGGCATTTCAAAAAATGAGAAAAATAATAGCCATTATGACGTTTTTCATAATAAAAAGAATATTGCGAAAAATAAATCAAAAATAATAATTCAAAAACGTGACAAACTAAACTCAAAAGAATATATTTCAATAAAAATAGAAAACAATAAATCATGTAGAAAAGATCATACAGAAAAAAGGTATATAGCTCTAAATAAAAATGAAAAAGGTATAATGCCAAATCACATTGTATATTTCCAGAGCAATGAAAATATTGCTAAATCCTATTCAAGTTATAGTACATTAATTAAACAAAAAAATTTTGAAACAGATAAATACAATTATAATAGTGAACCATATTCACCTGACCTGAATAATTACACTAATAATGCCAAAAATGAAATAAATAAAACAGAAATAAAAATATTTTTTCCTGTCTTTTTTTTCGTCCACAAAAATGAAATATATGTAAATGAAAACATTTCAATATACACGAATATAGCTGATAATATAAACCAAACTATATCCAATATTTTAAAATATCAAAAAATATCTTTTTTATTTCATATTATTCTTTACACTTTAAATATGTTTTCATTTTATAAATTATTAAAAAATGCAACACCATTTGAAGGCAATAATAATATTGCAAAAACAACAACATGTGTTATGTATCTTATTATTGTAGAGTTGTATATATTCCTTTTAAATAATATTTATTACCTTTTCATTAAACGTCATATACGAGAAATTATTTTTTCTCTTGATAAAGCCAATTTAGTTTATGCCTTAGATAAGGCATTTCCACAATACACTTCCATTTTTAAACAAATATTTTTGTCTGCAAACAAAAATATATATAATTTATTTTTTCACGAAATACAAAAATATGAAAATAATCAAGAACAAATTAACATTATACAATATATAAAAAGCATACAAAATAGTAACTATAAAGTTAAGAATAAACAAAAGGTTAATTCCAAAGATAATGAAGAATATAATCAAAATGATAGCAATACCTTCAATATAAATGAACTATATAACAACTCAAATAATAATAAACTACCTTTGCATTATATATGCAATGTTTCAAATGTTATGAACAAAAAAGAGGTAGACGAAGGGGACCTAACGAATATGTTAAGCCGAAATAAAGATAATGATAAAGTAAATAATAATAGTCTCTATTTTAATATATCATCCCCATACAGAAAAAAGGAAACGATGAACACTCACAATGCCCATTCAAATAGAAAAGATATAAGCACAAATGCGTATGTATATAACAGTATCGATACAGATAAAAACTATAATTCTTCACAATTTAATGATACAGCTAGGCATGAATTAATGAAACAAAACAATAATATTGAGCAAATTTATTTCAATACAAAACTTGAAAAGAAAAATTCAACCAACGAAAATATAAAAGATCTCATATTTTTAATATTAAAAAAACAAAAAAAACAAAACCTGAATAAATTTTTATCCCTAAAATTAAGGAAATACAATAATTATTTAATTATCATTATTATGTCTTTATTGATCTATAGTATATATTTTTTTCAAAATGGAAACCCTTTTAATTACCCTATACAATCAAATACACCCTTTTTCCTTCTCTTATCATTTATTATACTTTTTCAACTTATCTTATGCATAATCCTAGAAATTAAAACCATTTTTATTAAAAAAATTAACAAATTTTTAAATAGCCGAATTAAAAATTTAGATTATGAAATGAATACCTATTATTGTTGTCTACACTAACCCTTATGTGAATGATCATATATTTAGTTACACTGAACAGAAAATAGAAGATGTAATTATTCTTAGTAATTTTATTGATGCCAAATTATGCCCATCAAAAATATGTTAGTTTGGGAACTTTGCCAATATATTCATAATGTATATGCCATTAAAATTGCAGCATATATAATATATTTTTGGTGCTACTAATATGGCATATCAAGCCTACCAGCAATTAATTCGTGTTTATGTTTTATCTTTAAAGATAAAATAAAAACGAGGGGCCAATAAACAACACACATTGTTTCTCATTTTTTTGTATTTGTTGGCGTTTTACTTTTGTTAAGATTTTTATTTATTTTATTAAATTTTTTTGCTATTTTATTTGTTTTCTTTTTTTTCGAACAATTTTCACAAATATAACTTATTTTTTTTACATCATAAAATGTGTTTTTAAGAAAACCTTAAATAATTATTTTTGCCCGTTTGCCCAGCAAATAATTTGGTGATTTTACTTTTTTATAAGGCAATAGTTTACTGTAACAATTTATATAATTTTAGTATCTTATGTGGGAAGCTGCTTCCCCGATATTTTCAAATAATCATATATAAATAAATATGTATATACCAAAAAATTGCTTACGCTATTATGCATATTTATTCTCTATACCTTTGCTATATATTATTATTTTATATATTTATCGATATTTTCTTTTATTCATTATTATTATTTTTACTTCTTCCAGTTAAAATGTATTGTGTGAAATCAAATAACCTATAAGAGGGCGCTAATTCCATATATATAAATATGACATAATTAAGTGATTTCTTAGTATACACAGTTTTGGTATTTTTCCTTTTTCACAGCAAATAGAAAAGTGTGAACCATATATAAATATACGTAATTTTTTCTCCCTTTTTTGTATCAATATATATTTGTGTAAATATGTATCCACCGTTTTTTAGTTTGGTGAAGAATAATTTAAATTTTTCGAAAATATCAATTAACATAAAAAATAAAAACCTATCTAATTTTCTTAAGTTCAAAATTAATGAAAATATAATCGATGATAAAATCAATGTAAAACCACAAGTAAAATTAAATAGGATAAAACAATCCTGTGCCCCCTTAAATTGTCTTGTAACGAATATCTCAACAAATAAAAATAAGCCAGCTCAAGTATACAACTTATTTAACAGTTATATTTATATTCCAGATAACAAATACAATAACGATATATGCAAAGTAGATACATCAAGGAAAGTACTATACTTTAAATGGAAAGCCAGGAAATCATATAAAAAACGGGTCCTTAATTTACCATCAACTAAATCACGAAGAAGATATGCGCAAAAAAATAGATAATAGAGGTCATGCATTTGGAAAATAATATATCCCTAATTCAATTTACTCAAATATATATTATTGCATATTTAAGGGAAAGCCCAATTAACCATACACTGCACACACTTATATGGTTAATTTTAAAAATAACATAATATTGTCCTTATTTACTACGTCACATTAAATTGCATTTGTATGCTTTTTTTATTTTTTATGTTTTACTTATTTTTTCGTTGTCATATCAAATAAAATTCACATATAACCCCTTCATAAAGGCCATAATTTGAAAAACAAAAAATATTTATTTTAACAATCAATTTGTGTTTTGTTAAAAATTATTACAATAAAAAAAGAAAAAAAGGAAATGAAAAAAAAAATTCATAATATTAACTCATATATATAATCTATATGTGTATATGTATAAACACGTTATACTTTAAAATGCATTCTTTAAAAAAAATTATATATGGTGAAAGTATGCAAAAAAAGTCATTTATAAAAAATATATATATTAAATATTATTAATAAACAGAAACATGAAAATGTGTGATGCATATCCCACATGAATGTGAGGAACATACATGTAAGATATATTAATAAGAGGGTAATTAAATAGAAAAATGATAAATTTAATTTTTAAAATATAAATTGATAAGCCATATATATTTGCAATTTCATCTTCTCCCCACGAAATATACATATTTACAATATGCGTTTGCCTAGAACTTCAATTCTTGTAATGCATATTTTTTTAGTCTTCCATATAAAACAAAAATAATATTATATATTGCAAATTACACATATATAATACTAGACATACTCTTGTTATTACTTTCCTCCCTTTTTGATAAATACCATATTTTCTTTGCACAATTAAATATTACATATTCCTTTCTTATTTGACATTAAATTGAATTCATAACATTTGTTATTATTCACTTTCTACATCTTCCAAATAACAGATAAAAAAATATATTGCCTTCAAAAATTCAGAGAGCTCATTTTTGATTTTAAGGGTATATATCGAAGGAAATCGAAAATATTAAATCCCTTTAGAATTCTTTTAATTATTAAACTATACTCTGCTTGTGATGCTTCATGTATATTTGCATGCATTCCATTTTTAAATATATAAATATTTTTTAACGATACTAACCTGTTTTGCTTTACTTCAGATGATAATATATCCACTAAAGAAATGTTATCGTTAACCGAGTGTAAAATGTATATGTTCGATGGGTTGATATCATTTTCATTTAATAGTTTATTAAAATTGAAATCATATAAATGCCCTTTTAATTGATTATTTAATAGCCACATGAAAAAAGACATAAGGTAGCTCAATACATTTCTTTTATCATACATATTACTTCCATCAGCATTTAACAGTGCTTTTTCGGCGTTTATTTTTTTTTCAATATCATTTAATTTAAAGTGAACATTAATTGTTCGGTGTAAATTTAATATTGGCGAATCAAATATATACTTGTCTATATAAATTACATTATCATTATTAATGGCGGGAGTTTTATTATCCCCCTTGCTCTTGGTATTGCTATTATTAGCTTTATTAGCATTGGTGTTTTCGGTGTTACTTCCTGCATTTTCTTGACTAGCATTTGTTTTTTTGTCGTTACTATACGGTATAATATTTCCCATTAAATTCGTCTTTGACTTACTCACGATTTTATTTTTATAACGTTTTGATAATAAAAGAACAAGAAGATTTGTTGATGATTGGGTGTATACATTTACTTCATTTAATGACATGTTATCTTTAAAATGCCTTAATATGTTATATATATCCTCAACTCCTCTTTCGTTGAAATTTTTCATATCTGGTATAAATATATTAGTATCATTATGGACATTCAATTTCTTTAATATGTTTAAAAAGAATAAACAGGCCTGTCTGTTACTATTGTATCCGTGTAACAATAAAAATAACTTATTTGTTTTTTTATTTGATCTTATTAACCAACCTTTAATGCCATTAGTATTTGGTATTTCTATTTCCTCATATTTCAAATTATAAATAGCAGGTGAAGCATTCTCCTTTAAGTTATAATTATTTAATATAAATGGGTCATCAATTTGGCCAACTAATGCATCGCAATTAATATTTATTATATAGAGGAGGAAAAATATAAAATATTTTTTTAAAAATACATTCTTTATATACAAAAATATTTTATTAATAACATCGTGAAATGTCTTCTGTAATATATTCTTACTCGTATTTAAACATTTAAAAACTTCCTGTTTCATAATTTGGGTATTCGAATCATACAAGGTGTCTTGTATGTATCTATAACATTTGTTTTTTTTTCCATTTTTCTCGATATATGAAAAAAAATAGTTGTTTAACTTGTTTCCTTTTCTGTATAATGATGCAAGTCGACTTTTCAATACACTATTTATATCAAATATTACCGAATCATTTGAATATATTTTAACACCTATGTTTTCCTTAATAAATAATATGATTAGGAAAAAAAATATATGAAATAATTTCATTTTTTGAAATAAAAATTTAAATGGTCACAATACCTACACACAAACTTACACAAAAATGTATATACACATATATTTATTTATATTTTTATACATATTTATATGTTTTTACACCCCAAAAAAATTATAAAATAAAGTGTAATGGAATAAAAGCCATAAAAAAAAAATGAAATTCTGTGTTAGGAAAAAAAATAATACGCAAAGGTTATCATATATCCTCGGCTTTATTCTTGGAGGGGGAGAGGGGTGAAAAAAATTAACAAAATGAAAGCCAAGGATGTTTACTTTACAAAAAGCATCTTGTATTTGTTTTTTCTTGTGACAAATTAATATAAAAAATAAACATACAAAAAGTATAATGAATAAAATTTTTTATTATTATCATTATAAATGATAATATGAAAGTTTAAAAAAATGGAAAACACTAAGGAAAACGCAAATAAAAATTAAATAAAAAATAATTACAAAATAGTGTTACATGCTTAGGTCACATAAATATTAATTTCTCAGTGTTGATATAAACATAACTATTATATATATATGTAATTAATAAACATATGGTAAATTATGAAATAAGGATATAAATTCATACAATATATCAATTGGCATAGCATATACGAAATTTGGTATATCAATAGCGCTTATTCTGAATAAGCATGTTAATTTTAGTGGAAAAATACTTTAATATGACATGTGTTCAATTATATTATCAAAAATAAAAAGGAAATGGAAATACACTTTATAAAAAAAAGTGAAAGAAAAAATCAGAAAAAAATATTATATATGCAATGTATAATTATTTATAAGTATATGACATTTTTAATAAGGCGTTGCTAAAATTATTTTATTTCCATCAATAATACTTAAAAGAAAAAAATGTATAATATCCCTTTAAATATTAGATGAGTATAAAAAAAAAATAATAATAAAATAATAAAGAAGCAAATTTTATTACTAATTTGCTATATATAAAAATGTAAGATTAATATTGCTACTAGAAATGGAAAAATCAAAAGGAAGAAAGGTATACCAAAAAATAAACAAAAATATACGATATAAACGGAAATAAATGGAAAAGTAAACCGAAATATATACACTTATAAGCCAAAAAAGAAAACTAAAAGAGATATATATATTACACACAATTTTAATTTACTAGCTATTTTTTTAAATGTTTTTTCTTTATTATTTTTTAAATTACATACTTTCATTTTTTCTCCTATTTTTTTCAAATTTTCTTAAATTAAGAGATATATACTAAATTTACAATAGTTAAAAAGTTGCATAACGACTAAATTAAAAGAAAAACAAGACATATGCATTATATTTATTATTTATTTGTTACGTATTAGTGCGTAAATATGTGTGTAAAATAGGTTAATTTCTTCCGCGATATTAATGAAAAATTATATCTTTTACACCTTTGCAAGAGTTGTAATTTATATTTTATTCACAACTTAAGATATAATAATATATAAATACTATTTTTTAAGTAAATAAAAAAAGCACGCCAAATTTAATTTAGTATCTTATATATTATAACCATGCACACCCATATGCAAATACATTTATTTCATAGTGGATCTTAGTATAGCAACTCTTCGCTTATTCACACCATCGAAAAATGTATAATTAATATGTTTTTATTAATATTAAAAAGGCTACAATTAAAAAGAAAAAATAACATTATTAATTGTATAAATTAATTGTATAACTGCTCTTTAGCTTGCATTGTTTAAAATATAATTCATGCGAATATATGAAACTCTAATGTTTTATCTCCAAGGTTGGTTCTCTGGTATTCAATTAAGGAACAAATCGTAATTAAAATAGAAACACATTACTTTATCCTATTCCAATTAAAATTCATACAGCTATTTATAATTTCCTTTTTCTTATAATTAGCAATGTTGTATACTTACTATTTCACAATATAATTTCCCTCAGTGCGTAACAATAAATTATTCGCTTGGTCATCATAACGGATATTTTTTTTCTATAAAAAAATAATAATTAAAAATATAAATAATAAATATTTATACTATTTATTTAACATTTTATAACAATTTTTCAATTTGGATCTTATATGTTTATTTTTTCTTCATTTTTTCCATGAATATAATTTTTGATAATATGGTGAATCACTAATTTAAAGTATGTGTATAAAAAGCTGATTATTTATCAATATGAATGTTGCTATGGAGCCAATGGTTAATATGTGATACTACGATGTTGTATTATCAACTTATTACATAAAAATAGATGGAAATCTTATAAACGCCCTGGAAAAAAATATATATTAAATTATATTTTTAGCTAGAATTACATTGCCGTACTTATACATCATCGTTTAGAACCCTATTATTTTGCCATAATGGGTAAACGCAATACAGTTACTCGAATACAGGAAGCATAATGTATAGCATACGTTATAACAAACTTTTTATTTATAATAAGTTTAAATCAAATCCCCTTAATTTCAATATTATTAAAAGACAAATCAGTGATATATGTGAAACAAAAATAATACCAATTAATAAAAGTAAAGAATATGACAAATTGAAAATATATAGAAATAACATATATAACGACATATATGAAAATCAAATTATTCAAGGTGTAAAGGTTCGTACTGTTTTATAGAAAATAAACAAGTTATTATACAAAAAAAAATGTATATATAGCATGCTTCTATACTTTTTTAAAATACCGTCTTTTATGTATACCTTGTATGTCATTTTTCATTATAATCCATACCATTTTATACACTTCCATTCAACACCATTACAGGTACATAATCTTGACCCACATGGATATGGTGAAATAGCCCTATATGTTACTAAACAATATTTCTTACTTTTTCTAAAGTTTTTTTTATTAATACCTGATGAGCAGGTTAATTTAAAAGTATTAGATATAAATAAAAAAAAAAAAAAAATAACATTCCAAGTTCTTTGCAAAAATAAAAAAAGTAAATATGAAATAATACCTGAATGTGAACACTTTTCTAAATGTGGAGGATGTATGTATCAACACATTAATTATGACTTTGAAAGAAAATTGAAAAAAGATTTATTAATTAGTTTATGCTTAAAATATAAGATAAATATATTAATTAGTAACAAAAATTATTTGCAAGATGATCATCACTTCGTTAAAGAAGGTGAAAAAAATGATGAAGACTTTGTTACAATTTCCGAAATAAAACAAGAGTATATGTCTAACGATTTGGACAATGAACAAGGAGAAGAACATTCTCTTAATAATAACTCGCAGATAGATCAAAATTATAGTGACTCACATATATACTATAATAGTAATACTGGAGATTCCGATATATATGAAAATAATAACAACCAGATTAATAAAAGACATGAGCATACCAAAATATATGACATTATACATTCAGATTGTTATCATTACAGAAATAAATCAACATTTCATTTTTCAGTTACTGATAAATTATCAATAGGCTTTTATAAAAGACATAGTTATGAAATTTGTGACATAAATGAATGCTATATTCAAGATAAGCAAATACAAAAAATATATGAAGACATTAAAAACGAAATAATTGATAGTTTTAAAAAAAATAATATATATATAGTTAACAAAATAAATAATAATGGATATTTAAAATCTGTCGATATAAAATATAGTGTATGTAATTCTGAAAATCAAATTTTAATAAATTTTATTGGATCCTCATTAACTGATAAAGCAAAAAAAAACATGATTAATATTGCAAATAATCTAGCTATAAAAAACAAATCCATTAAAGGGATATTGTACAATATAGAAACTAATAAGTTAAAACAAATAAAAAAGGAAATTACATTATTTGGACAAAATTATATTCACCATACATATAATAATTATACATATAAATTAGGAGCTAATACATTTTTTCAACCAAATCAATATTTAAATGAATATATTATTCAAATTGTTTTTAAATTAATTCAAAATTATAAAATAAATTCTCAGACACAATGTGTATTTGACTTATTTTGTGGTATCGGTTTTTACTCCTTACCACTTTCAAGCATGTTTAATCATGTTATTAGTGCCGATTATTCTATTGAGAATATTAAAAATTTAGAAGAAAATATCAAATTAAATAATATACAAAATATAAAACCTATTCATATTAATCTATTTAATCCTAATGATTTGAAACAAATAAATTTGCACATACGACGATATATAGTTAATATCATCAAAAATAAAAACCACGACCTTTATAGCAATATCAAAACAAAAATTGATGCTCAATATGCATCTATCGATAACGAAAATGAATTCATGGAAAATCTACAGGTTTAACAAAGATTAATATGCTTACAACATATAAAAATATTCACATATTTATTAATATATACATTTATGTGCATATTCACATACAATAATGTATAATTCCTCTTTCCACTTGCAGAAATCAAATTCCCCTTATACTAGCTTACCAAAGTTTGTTTATCAAACTTTAATAGAATGGGAATCGAAAGAATTAAACAAAAATACCCCTAACGATATTGATAAAAACTTCTACAAAAATTTGACCAATGCGACCTCTCAAGATTTAAAGGATCACAAATCTGATACATTCTCTTCAAATGAGATAAGCAATGGAGATATCTCATCAAATGGTAATCAACTAAAAAGATAAACTATAAAATACAAATGATATAATGATCAATTTATCATTTTAAAACATATAATATTGCTTATTCCGCCTTTATCGATATTTTTACAACATTTTTCTAAAAAACAGATTTTGTTATATCAATTCCTGATCTTATTATTATTAATCCCCCTCGAAAAGGATGCGAAAAGGTAAGAATGCAACCAAATACGAAGAAAAAGAGTATGCTATATATATCTATGCATACATAATACATTATGCTGTTGATATGTCATGAAAATAAAACTATATAGAAAAACGATACATATTCATGTATTTTTTATTCTCTATCCATCCGTAACCTAGTTATTCCGAAGATGGCTGCGAGGAATATGTTCTAGATTTATTATTTACATATCATGCAATGTAAATAGCCAGTTAAGGGATATTAACCATTTAATAAGTTTGGGGTACTAAAAAAGATTACACACATATATATTTTACACCAATTTTTGGCCATGTTACAAAGCCAAAATAAGAATATTATATACACAATTACCCCCCAATAAATAATATTTTACTTATCCATTTTTTTCAGCTATATATTGAAAGAAATGATCCCTATTGATACATTTCCAAGAACACAACACTTTGAGCTAATTGCATTATTAGAATTTGATTATAATAAGGTTAGAATAAACCTTTTAATATGATTGATGATCTATATATGACTATGTGCATATTTACAAATGTATACATCTTTATATATTTATTTGAATATTTTTTGTAGAAAGTTGACAATGAAAAAAAGAAGATAATGGAACTTGAATTACATGAAATTAAAAAAAAAAAAGTTAGCTAATTTTTTTGTTCAGCTTTTAAGAATATATATACATACATATGCGCATTTATACATACTCATATATGCAGATATATATTTAAACTTATTCATATAGCACTTCAATGGAAATATTATTTAAACAAAGATGCTTTAATTGATAAATGAAATAAATATATTTTCTATTTCTAATAAACATAAAAAAACGCACACACATGATATATGTTAAGAAAGCAACTAGCTACACAATAAAGCTTTTCGAATATATTTAAATAAATTCATACATACGTCCACACATATGTATATATATTTTTTTTGCATATAATGTTTAAAAATCTTTATGCTTTAAAACTTTGAAACAACTGCTATTATGTTTAAAAATATTGTTTTAATTTGTTTTCATAAAATAACAACTCTGTTAATTCAAAAATTTACAAAAATTGTTATAATAAAAGCAGCTTATCCATTAATTTGTTTACGCAATTAAAAGATTATCTCTTTTTTTTGCTTTTATATTTTTTCATATTCTAATTTTCCTTCTAATTTTTTAGCTTCGTTAATTTTTCGAGCAGCTTTATAAAAATCTTCTTCAATAACATAATCACGCATAGCCCTGATAGCAAACATTCCTGCTTCAGTACATACATTTCTTAAATCAGCTCCATTAAAACCATCACATAATCGGCAAACAGACTCATAATCTATATCCCCCATTTTAGTCATTTTATTTGCATGTATTTTCAAAATTTCAATTCTTGCGGTTTCATTTGGTAAAGGAATTTCAATTTTTCTATCTAATCTTCCAGGTCTAACCAAAGCAGGATCTAATACATCAGGCCTATTAGTAGCCATAATAATTTTAACATTTCCCAATTCTTCAAAACCATCTAAATGATTTAATAATTCCATAAGTGTTCTTTGAATTTCTCTATCAGCAGAAGTACCTTGAGAAAATCTTCGTCCACCAATGGCATCAATTTCATCCATAAATATAATACATGGTTGGTGTTCTTTAGCATATGTAAACATTTCTCTAATAATTCTAGCACTTTCACCAATGTATTTATCAACGATAGATGAAACAACTATTCTCATAAAATTACAATTAATATTAGAAGCCATAGCTCTTGCTAATAATGTTTTTCCTGTTCCTGGTGGACCATATAATAAAACACCTTTTGGAGTTTTAATTCCTACCCTTTTAAATAAAAATGGATTTAATATTGGTAATTCAACTACCTCTCTCATTTGCCTTATTTGCTCACTTAATCCACCTATTTGATTATAATTTACTTTATTTGTACTATTCTCACTCTTATCTATATCACTTATCATATTAAATACTAATGGATCCACTTCACAAGGTAATCTTTTCATTACTGTTAATGTTGTCATATCTAGTGATACTCTTGTACCAATTTCTAATTTACTTTTATTTATTTTTGATTTACACCCTACTACATATCTGGGCCCACTTGATGCTTTCACAATAAACTTATCATCTTCTAATTGTTTTAACACTTGTCCTATTATTTGCCCTACACTTTGTAAGGCTTTTAAATTATCTTCTGTTTTTTCATATTTTTTATTCAATTCTTTTATATCTAACCTTAATTTTTTTACTTTACTTTCGATTTCTCTATGTTCTATTACCTTTTTCACATATAATCTTACGCTCTCTTTATTATCCATCCTGCACACACATGAAAAAAATAAATAAAAAATAATAAAAAGAATAAAAGTTTATAATTCTAATTATTGCTACCCTTAACAGAGTACAATGAATATATTATATCTGCAAACCCATAAACTATTTACATAAATATTGTTAATTCGTGCTACGCATACATATAATAATCACTTTTCACAATGCGTAATATAAAAACTCATTTCCTTAACAACATAAAATACTGCATACTCCTAAATATACACATATATTAATCTTTAATATTATACCTTCCACACTATTTTTTTGTTTGTTTTTTGCGGTTCCTTGGTTTTTAATCATTAAAAAAAATACAATATGTTTTTTTTTCTACTTATATTGTATCTTTTCCTTTTAGTCATATATATTTTTTTATTTTTTGATTGTATCATTTATATTTTGCAGTTATTTTATTTTCGCAATTAAATCATTTATTTTTGTACTATGTCACTTATTTTTTGTAATGCATATCATCACTTATTTTGGAGATTATAAAATAAAAAATATGTTATATATGTTTATATATTTTTTTTTCAATATAAGCACAATATCTTGTAGTTTCTAGAATTAGAAAAAAAAAATTCGTCATCAATTATGTATATATTATTCATAAGATTCATATATGCGCATTATATGTGTGTCATGTATCCACGATACATTACATGGCTTAAAAAACTATAATTTATAGTTTTGTGCTAAAAAGGATGACACAATTATCATTTTTTTATTTTAAAACGCTATTTTCAATATTATAAATGTAGTTTATTCGAAATATATATTTTTTTTAATTCCTGATTTATGTAATATTTTTTATAAATAGTGTATATTATGTTTGCAAAAATGTTTAATATGAAGTTATATTATGTCGGGGATTTTTTTATATAATGCCAATCAATAATTATTCATAAATGGTACTTTACATTTGTATTATTTTTATTACATAACACCTATTATTTTGTTTACTATTCATATTATTTTATTTAGGATTTTTTTCGCTATATAAAAAATAGGTACATGTAATTAAGAACAATAAAAAATCCGAAAGGGAGCCAACAAAATATATATATAACCATAAGACAAAATAAAACGAAAAATAGCAAGTTACCAACCATTCTAGCATATTATAACCAATTAAAAAAATAGAACATTCTTAAAATTATTTTCATACTTTGTTATCGTTCCCATTTACATAAGATATTACCATTCTTCCATCTCCCATATATAATACTTTATAAAATAAGTTACACCATTCTTATGGAACGTCCAAAACCACTTTAAAAAAGTAGGCAAAAACAATAAATTAGACACACCAAAAGAAATAAAAAAACATCTTGAGAGCAAATTATAAAAATTTATAATCTATTTAATCCTTAATTCATGTACTACCATTTTCTTATGTGGAAATACACATTATTCTAAACTTTTTTACGCACAAAAAATTGTGTACTTATATATATGGGTCTTTATTCCATCCTTTAATATGTTTTTTTCGAAATTGGAATTCATATGGAATGTGTAGAAAAGCCATTTATTTATAAATAAATAGCGTTTACTATTTTGAAGTGTATGCCATATAAGCAATTTCTTATAATACTTTTTAATAGGCGAAATTATTATATGCCACTCCCCATTTTTAATTAAAACACAACATAGTTTATATGTATCGATAAAATGAATGCTTTTATTTTTCATTTTTTTAAAATCAGTTCATTATAGTAAACATGGCAAATACCACACATTTCTACTATTTTTTATTTAATGCTTATAAATATAGGGAATGGCATTGTGAAATCCTATTTTGTGGTGAAATGCAATGGGCATGGTTCTACATGGTTAGCCATAAATAAAATGCTTACTTCTTAACACTTACAATGCCATTACTAACATTAAAAATAACATTAAATCTATTAAATAGCTTAATTTTAGCAGCTAGTGGGGAATTGCATTTGTTCTATACTTATTAAAAATAAGCTTAAAAGGAAAACATAAAAAAAAAATAATCATTTTTTATTGTCTCCTTTCATAGAATCGTTTAAAGCTATAAAAATGTTGAAAAACTTACCATAACATCAAAGTTATAAATTATTATTTTAAAAAGTCAAATGAAATAATAAACTATATTCTTAAAAATGTATGTTGAAAATTTTGCGATTTTATAACTCATTCTAAACACACTTTAAAAATGTAATACCAAAAACAGTAATTATTATATCTACTGTAAATAAATAATATAAACTATACTATAAATATTAATATATATAAATGTGTATAAAATGAATGTTCAAAATAAAATATTTATTATGCAAAAATATAAGCTCCTCATAATATGTGCATTTAAAAATAATGTGAAGAATAACTGAATTTGTCTACATTTTTTTTATTGAATTATCAATTATAGTGGTGAGGGAAAAAATTAAAAAAAAATAAAAATGACACAAGATGGAGAACAAGGGATTTGTTTTTCCTTTAGAATGCATGTCTTATTATTTTTTTTGAAATATTATAAATATATTCCTGAACCATTTTTATAAAAGTCTTATTATAATGCAAATTAATTAAATTTTATTTTAATATATTATTCAATTACTACATTTGAAAATATAATTTTATATAATAAGTTCATGCATTAAAAAAAATATCAAGACATCCAATTAAGGGAACAATGAAATGATAATACTCATCCATGCAGCCCTATCTCCTTTCATAAACAATTATTCCATATAATAATTTTAAGGAAAGAAACGAATATTTTTAATATCCTTTCCTATTATTTTTTTGTGTGTGCAGGAAAGGATATTACGGGCTCTTCATTTTAAGAAACAACATACCAATGGATCTATATATAGATAAACAAAAAGAATTAGAAATAAACAATTATAACCATACTTGCATTTTGGACAATATTCAAAGCCCTGTTAAAAAATATAGTAATGAAAATGATGAGGAAAAAGAGGAATGCAATGATGATAAATTATTACCTTGCTATATAGAGATAATAAATAATGACTTAATTATATATTTTTTTGATAAATATAATAATAGCATATCATGGAAAATCGATCAAGGATATTATTTGATCCAAATAAAAGACACGACTAATGTTTATGATGATGAAAAAAACAAAATAATATCGAATCAAAGATCTAAACACAACGATTTTTATAAATATTCATTTAGTGAAAACATATATTTAAGTAGTGATGATGATGACAGTAGCAATTCTTTTATTACATCATTTAATAAAGGATACAGTGCTGATAATAACGATTATATGACTACTGAAAGGGTAGGACAAACAAGAATGCGAAGAAGAAAAAAACGAAAAAAAAAAAAAAGCAAACAAATCGAAGACATAAATAAAGAACAAATGCATAATTTCAACGTACTTAAGCCTAATGATGATGAAATACGAACAAATCCCATTTTGATGAATTCTGAAATAAATGGATTGGTAAAAACTTTATATATTTTTTCAGATTGCTTTTTTAATTTAAAAGATTCTTTAAAAAAAAATTCATGTATTTTCTATATGTGTCAAAGAGAATATCTTTATGAAAATGATTTTTCATGTGATAATGAAGTAAGTAATATCCAATTAGTTATAAAAATAAAACAGTCAATTATTCCTAACCTAAGGGGTGAAGTATCTATTAACTATGACAAATTTAATAACCTCAATGAAACAAATAAATTTTTAATTAGACAAAAATTAAAAGATATGTCACTAAATATATCTAAAATATACAAATATAATGATAGTATAATAGAAGACATGTTTTACGTCGATGCAAAAAGTCAACATATAGAAATAAATCTAGAAAATGAAAATAACAAAACTATATTTTATATTAACCCTTCAAATCATACTTTTCAAAATGGAATCGTATATTCAAGTTATAGTTTTAACCCAAACAAGGAACTAAAGCCTAATCCGAACAATTGGTATGAAATAAATATATTTACCCATTATTTTTACAAAAAAAAAGTATATGAACTTATCGAAAATTATAATAATGTCGAAAATATAATAAAAGAACAAAATAATACTATTACAGATGATTGGCATAATAGACGAGACGAATTTAATAACCTTGACGAATATAAATCATCTGATGATAAAACAATTGAAGAATATAGTGAAAGCGAATATAAGGATGATGACAATACATATAAAACTTCCGAGGTGGAACAATATAATCAAGAAAAGGAAGTAGACATTTCTAATGAAAATAATCATGTTGATCAAAATGATGGAAAATATAAATTTTCAAATATATTAAAAACAATAGAACGAATGAGAACAAGTACATTTTTTAGCGGGAAATTTGGTGAAGACCCCACGAAACTTATACACAAAGAATTAATATTTTATGATAAAAATAAAGAAATATTTTGCAAATATGTAGGTAGTATTAAAAATAAATTATATAATGGGAAAGGAAAGTTATATGATAAATGCAATAGTTTAATATATGATGGAGGCTGGCTAAATTCAGAAAAAAATGGAAAAGGAAAATTATTATTCAAGTATTTTAACATTTGGTATTTATATGAAGGGGAATTTTATCGCGATGAAATTGTCGGCAAAGGTATCATATCATTAATAGATAAAGAATATGTAAAAGGAATAGAAACAAATAAGATTAATAAATTATGTCCCTTACTTATTAAAACCAATTTTTCTAATAAACATAAAAATGAACAGAAAAATAATAAACAAAATGAAAAAACTAAGTATAACCAAGATGAACTAGCTTTTGATAAAGATTTATTATTACAAATAGAAAAAACAGCTATGGCTAGCTACAGCCCAACTAATAATGTTGATTTTTGGACAAAAGAAATTATAGATATTTATTTCCCATATTTAAAAAAATGGGATATCTACTCAATTTATTGTTCAAGTAATATAGAAAATATAAAAAAGAAAAAAGACATTTTCGAAGCCAACCAACACAACTTTAAAAATGCAATTGGATATCCATCTTTTGAATTTAAAAGCGGTTATAATGAAACTATAGAGGAAGAATATCAAACTGATTCAGCAATGGATGAGGCATGCCGTTCTAATAGTGGTATAAATATGAAAATGGAAATCAAAAACGATTTCGAAAATCAAAACCTTCGAGAAAATGAACAGAATGATAATACAAAAGGATCAAGTGATGATGAGTATATACCCCACGAAAATCAAAATTTAACGAATGAAAATTTCTCAAAATTTTATGAAAATAAGAAAAAGTGGACAGAAGAAATTTTTTGTAGCAATAATGAAACTTCGAAATTACAAAAAGACTTTTTTGAATGCATGAAAAACAAAAATGAACTAAAATTGTATTATCCAATACTAAGTAAAAATATAGGATTAACAAAAATTATATATGCAGACAAAAGTGAATATTTTGGACCAATAAACAATAAAGGACAACCAAATACCAACGAGAAATTCCCTAAAGGCTTTTTCAATAATGAAAACTTTTTTTATGAAGGAGAATTAAAAAATTTTTTGCCTCATGGTTATGGTGTATTAAAAAATAAAGATAATAATAAAAATGCATATATTGGGTTTTGGAAAAATGGATATAGAGAAGGAACTGGAACATTAAACATTAAGAATAAAAAATATGTTATACAAGGGAATTTCGCAAAAGATCAAATTCATGATAACATTAATATATATGTTAAAGATGAAAAAATATCAAAAATACAAATATCAAATATAAATAAAAAGTTTAAAAAAATGAAAATATTTTTTAGAAATGGATATATATTTTATGGACATTTTTGCAAAAAATATCAAAGAAATGGATTAGGGATACTAATTGATACTAATAATAAAATTTTATATCATGGTTATTATAAAAATGATGTAATTGATAAATTTTGTTATATATTAAGACATAAAGACAATACCATTTATTGTGGTAACCTACAACGAGGTTTCAAAAAAGGTTTTGGAAAATTATATTATGAAGAGCAATTAAAACTTAATGATCAACATGAGTTTAATTTAACCCTATCAGATGCTAAGACTTTGGCAAGAAAATTGGAAGCATATGATGGTATCGATATTAGTACAAATATACCATTTAATATTCCTTTTGATTCTAATCATACTATATATATTGGATATTGGAATAAAAATAAAATTTCTCATTTTGGCTCGTGTAATTTAAAAAATGGAATTTATAAAGGAGACATTAGTCAATCAAAAAAAGACGGTATCGGTATATATATTTATAAAAAGAAAAAATCAAATAAAAATAAAAATAGATATATTTTATCATATTTTAAAAAAGATAAAATTCATACTATGGGAAAATATTATAATGAACATGATAAATTAAAAGTTTATCAATTTGAAAAAGATCAAATAAAACAACCAACAGATACATATCATAAATGTTTTTGTAAACAAAAAATAAACCCTGATATTTTAAAAACAGATAAATTGCATATAAATCATGAGTATGATGCCTATATAAATGTTACACTAACAGATATATTATCAAGTATCATGTCTGATGTTTTTGATCAATCTACTAGTTTTATAAATTATTTACATCGTCCTTTTAAGTTTGACTTGAACTATTTCTTGAAGAAATGATATTAATAATAATGCATCATTAATCCTTTAAAAATTGATTTATTAAGAAGCCTATTTATTTGGCGATTTTTCCATTTAAGACCTTTCATTACTTTTCAAATTTTTTATTTTTCTATCAACGAAATGTTTCACGGGATCATTATTATTCTCGTGAACTTCATATTTTTTTTGAAATTTCATTTTTTGATATCTATATAATAAGTTTAATATTAGTCATTTTTTTAATTCATAGACTAAAAAATAATGTGTAAGCTTATACTACTTTGTTTTACTATTTAATTAGGCATTAACGTATAGCATAAAAAATATAATAAATAAAAATTATTTCACTGTTTAACTTTTCCCATTAAATAAGACACACGTATGCATATATAGGCACGCATGCATGTACACTAATTTCAATTATTTATAATAATTTCATTGAAAATTAAAGGGAAAAGAATCAAATGAAAAATTAAAAAATCCATAAAAAAATAAACGAATAAATAATATACATGAAGAGAGGAGGTTAACCCGTGGCATATTTTTAAACGCCCACCTACAACGCTATGTTTTGATTTGGTATCACATCTTCAAAACTATCTATACATTTTTAAATACAACTTAAAAATTTATAAATTCGGTTTAATGTATTAAATATAAAGAAAAATACATAAAAAAGCAATTTAATAAAGTAATAGTAACTTGTTATTTTAAGGGATTACAGAATTTCAAATAAGCACTTATATTGCTTACTTTCAAAAAAAAATATATGTAGCCGTATGAGAATGAAAATAATTTATAATATATCCATATTTTAAATCATTTTCAGATGCTTTCATTTTATCCCTACATATTTATATTGCTAATCCCTTTTGGCACTCTTGTAGTGGTTATTTTGTGTTTGATATACTTTGCCAATTGTTCAACATAATTTTCTGAGCACATAATAACGCTTCTCTAGCAATATCTCTATCCTTTGTTGCAATTAAGAGCATTACATTTTCTTTTATTTTAAATTTTTGGCATATCTTTTTACCATTTGGATATAATCTAGCAAATTCACCAATATCAAAGCATGCCACTGCGGCAGTTACATTATCGATTTCGTCTTTTGTTTCATTAGGTTGCGGTTTCTGTAGTAAACTATGTGCATATTTTTTTATTATATCTGCTAATTGCTGTATGGATTTAAATTCATCCTTCTCAAATTGCATCACATTTTCTAGCCAAAATTTTTCTGTGTGCAAAACAGACCATTTTAGTTTTCCATTTGCGAGCTCATGACAATATCGCTCGAAATTGCTACAAAAAAGAAGAAAAAAAAAATAGTAATAAAAAATATGAATTTTCAAAAACAATCAAATTAGATAATATCATAACATATGCAAATATGAACTATCGTTATCTGTAGTTATATTTTTTCGAAACTATAAAACAAATGAATTAGTATTACCTGTAATTTTTAACACGCTGATCCAACTTATGTAAAAGCTGAACTATGGTATCATATATGTCGTTATCTCTCCATTTATCATATTGTAAAACAGTTAGTGTTTGTATTATATTGTTATCAACTATAATTTCAAAACAATCATCCATATGAATTATATTTTTAATGATATTAAGGGATACTCTTAATATTTTTTCAACTCGACATTTTTTAAATAAATTTACAATAACTGAAATAGTGTTATTTTTATATAATTTTTTAATAAAAAAATCTTTAAATGTAAGTAGCCATACACAAAAAACAGATTTATATTGTTTATTAGCATTATTATTGGCTATATCTAAATTTTTATTTATTATTGGTATGAATTGCTCTAATTCATATATATCTTTTCTATATTCATCTATTTTTAGTATGTTTATGAATATATCCAATTTACCTTCTTCAGTTACATTAAAAAAATCAATTTTTAAAATAAAATTTCTTATATCCACATCTGTGAAATAATTATTGTTATAACAAAAGCTCCCTGACAATAAGAATGAACTTTTATCAGTTATATAAGTATCGTTATGTGTGCATAACTTCATTAAATGAGAATATACTTCTTTACTATCCAATATACTTAATATATAGCTATAAGAACTTCCATCATTTCTTATAATTTCATAAAAAATTGTTAGCACATATTGAATTAAATGAGCATTAAAATCGGTTTTTAAGCAGTTAAATAATACAGTAACAATCATAGAATTTTCCTTGAAATAATCAAACTTTTCCTTTTTGTTCATATCATGAAATTTTTTTAATAAATCAACTTCTTCTTCGGACAATATATTGATATCCCTGTATTTGTCATAACATGGCATAGTATTTAAAATCGAATCATTTAATATCTACAAAAAGAAAAAAAAGTAAAAGCATAAACATTGCATATAAGCTAATGGTCAATTTATTTCGTCACAATCATTAAAATAATCCATATTATTTTTTATGAAAAATAAAACTGCATTTTCCCACTATGAAGTACCCCATCGGTCTTATATAACAAATGTAGTTCATACAAGCATGTAACCAAACATTCATACATCACGCACGTGACCTTTTTCTCATTCGTTTTTTCATTATACACAAATAATACATAATTCAGTTTTTCAAAATTTTGTTTCTTACTTCATTTTTTTGTTCAGATTCTACAAATTTCCTAATAACGCTTATCCCACTATCATTTGCCATTATTTAAAAAAAGGTACTAAAAAATAATAATAATAAAACAACTTTAAAGACGTAAAATAAGGATTAACTATATTATGATTTTGTAAACAAATTAAACTTTTTTCGTAATATTTTGAAATGGAAAACAAAAGGGAAAATTAAAATCACTAAATTTAATTATTATACATACATTATATATAAATATTAATCATTATAAATAATTTATTATATTACATAAATTTCATTTAATTTGAAATTTAATTTATAATCGCGTCGTAAAGCCAAGTAAAAAATATAAAATAATTCATCATATGCATATATACATGGAAATATCAAAAAAATAAAATTAATAAAATATTACACAAATTGGAAAATGCGTTAACTAGAATAAGCATATGCAAATAGCTATTAATATCAAGGTACTAGCAGTATATATTATATGCATATATATAAATATACATATACAAATAATGAAATAAATTAACACATAATAAGCATACTATTGTGCCATATATAATTTTTTTTATAAGAATAAAAAATATTGATAATAAATAATAAGCAATAATATTCAAGCTATACAATATATTTTACATATTTAATCTTTATGATTATTTAAACTCATTTGAAAAAAAAAAAAATTTAATTCCCTATTTTAAGCATTCTCAATAAAGTTCTTATTTACCTTCTTATTATTTGCTTACAGTTGCTTACCATTTTTAATATAGCAGATATATTATGCATAATACCGTTGTTTGTTTAGCTGGTATCACATATACTTTTTAAACATCATTTGTTAAATATGACAATGATTAAATCATGTAGCTTGAGAAATCAATGAAAAAAATAAAACAATAAATAATTAGTTAGATAAAAATTTTTCAAACCAATGAATTAACTAAACCTTTACATTAATTTTTTAAAAAAACATGGTTTTATTTGCTAAATGGATATCCTTGTTATGTACACAAGAATATTTTTTATAAATTTATTTGTGTGTTTGTCAAAATAAAAGGATGTTTTATATGAAGAAAAAATAATACAACAAAATAAGTTGAATTATAATAGGGGTACACAATTTTTTCAAAAACTGTCTCAGATTTTGTTATTTCATTAATTTGCTATCACTTTATTAATATGAAAGATCTTTTTATGCGTTAATACAAAAAAAGTATCAAATTTTCAATGAAAATGTTTAAAAAAAAAAATGGGAAATTAAAACAAAACACATCAATATTATATAAATAAATATATATGTTATTATGAATGATTAAAAAAACATAAAAAATTACATATTTATGGAGAAAGCACCATATGTATGTTTTTATAGGTGTTATATAATATACATACTTATGCGCCATATATTATAATGGTATTTCTTCACAAGCAAATTGGAAAGGCACCTATTTTCTTAAATAATTATTCCAATGTCATATTTTTTTTCTTTTTTTATCGCAACCATGTGTTATTTGCATTATTTTTATTTTTTTCATTAACGGCAACCGGGATAAAATACCTATTGATAGAATAAACAAAATTATATATGATAAATTTGAATTTGTTATGAGCATATTTAAAAAGGGGCTCCATCTTGCTCAAAAAATACTGCTTTAAAAGAATGCCAACTAATATCTCTATACACACACATGCACACTTCTAATGTCTTTCCTTCTTCCTTACTTGTAATGTGATGGTGTTTGCAAAGTAAAAAAACAGTTTTTTTTTCGGTATGCTTGCGCCGATCTTAGGTAGGGATGAAAAAATGCATTATATTTTAATTCAATAATGGGCATATAATTATTATACTTAAAAAATATATAATCCTGATTCCAGGAAAAACAACAAATGCACACGTTAAATACAATTCTAAATGCAACAATAAATATGCTGCCAATTTAATATGAGAATTACTTGATTATTCTCCCCATGAATTGTGTTTCATTTAATTTCAGGAGCCTAAGAACATCCTTTTTAATTATAACAAAAAAAAATATAAAGAAATAACTTAAAAAAATACTAAAATTAAAAACAAATAATAGGCTTATAATTTACTTGATAATTTTTAACATGAACAAACAATTTTCCATAATGGGAAAACTTATTTATGACGACTTTGTCATCATTTTTTTCATCATATTTATATATAATTGCATGATTAGTTGATTTATCGGAATTAATTTGTATAATTTTATTCTTAGTATGATTTTCTAAAAATTTAACTAAATTTTTTGTTATACAATCAAAATGAATATTATGAAAATAAACATAAGTTACAATATGTTCAATTTCTTCGAATTTTATGTCTATTCGATCTATTGAATATTTATTTATATTTTCAATTATTTCATTTTGCGCATTTTCAATATCATCAATTTTGTTATTTTCCTTTTTATATCCATCTATAGGATTACTATAATTATTTTTAATATCATCATCATTTTCTTCCTTCCCATTTTTATATTTCTGATTCTCTATATTATTATCCGAATCGTTAGCATCATCATTTTCTTCAATATCTTCTTCTTCATCATCACTTGGTATATCTTCGTCGTCGCTACTCATCCAATCATAACGCCGTTTTTTATTTTTATTATTATTGGTATCATTTATTGTATCCTCCACATTTTGCGATTCATCTTTATTTTCTGTGTTCTCTTCTTTTTCCACCTGTTCTGACAACTCGTCTTCCTTGTCACTTACCTCTTCTAATTGAATTTTATCATTTTCATCTAAATTATTTAAATAGTCTAAATCAATATCTTCTGAATCGCTATCTAATTCTTCAGCCCAGTTTTTTTTCTTTTTTTGGGATTGGGTATCAACAAGTTTCCTTTTCCCTAGCATTATCCTAATTTATTTATTCAAAATATGGTTTTACATGTGTATGAGGTTATACTTTGTTCATAGACGTAAGCATGAATGGACATTCGCTTATAGGTAAAAATAAGATCATTTTAACATATAAGCATATATATAATCAAATAACCAAACTAACTAAACAAATGAATAATAAATAAATATATTTATTTATTCAACACACGATAAACGGTGTTGAATTCATTATTTCATAAAAATGCTATATATACCAAATAGTTTGAATTATATTAAAAATATGAAACGCTTAAAAATTCTTTCAAGGTTGCATTAAGCTAATATGCTTATGCATACACATAAATTAGGCTGCAGCAAACAAATAGGGTTAATTGTTCATTCTGGAAAGAATAAATTTTATTACAAATACATATAATAATATTTTTATACAAATATAAATACTTATTATTTTAATTTAGTTTATATTTTCTTCACTTCAATTCAATTCCAATATATTTTGATTTTTCTGATAAGCTTTACCAATATTTATAAGATAAATATTATTTTATTTGCTATTAATCCTTATAAATAATCATAAAAAATATTATAATAATAAAATAATAATATGATATATAAAATAATAAAATACGCCGATTTATTATATACATACATTTTTAATCCAAAATAATTTTAAGCATGCAATAAATTTAATCAAGTACATATGGCACTATAAATATATTCATATATATTTTACGCTTATTTTTTTTATGAAATTTGCTTGAAATTTTATTAATATTTTATCATTTTTAATATTAAACAATACTTTTTAAAAAATAATCTTCTTCACAAATTAAGTCTAAACTATCAATACCATATATGTGCCATTTATATATTTATATTTTTGTAAGATTTCAGAATACTTCATCAAAGAATTTTAACCTTCTGTAAAATTCTTCAATATTTGCTTATTTTTTAAACATACTTTTTCCTATCCTCATATTTACACATATATTTATATTATTAATTTATCTTTCTTAACATTTAATACGGAAAAAAGAAAAAGGGGCGAAGTGCCTCCCAAAAGCATTGACAAAATGTATATAATGAAATAATTTATCAAACGAATTTGTTTTAAAATATTACATTTTTATGGCTACATAATCCTATTAAGGGTTAATTTTTCCATATAATATCCACAAGGAATTTATATGTGGAATGCTTATTTTTAACAGACACATTAATTGATCATATATACTTTTTTATAAATCATTCTGTGCATATATAAAGACATTTTATTAATAAAATTTATCATATTTATTAATTTGGTTAGGTTATTTACTTATTCGTCTTTTAAATAAAAATACATTAAAAGAGATATTGGTTTGTGATAAATGAGCACTATATAATTAATTCCGGTTGAAATATTTTTTTAAAAATTTTGAAGCATATATAGTGCTGTATTATAATAGACAAAATTACTAAAAAAATGGAGGGAAATAATAATAAAACAACATAAATGTCGATAAAAAATATATCAATGATAACATTATTACTTCCATTAGTATTACTTCGAATAATCATACTAATTAAAAAGCAAAAATAAAAGCTAAATAAAAAGACAATCTTGAATAGATATGAAAATACAAAAAAATAGCTTATATGTGTTAATTCTAAAACATCAAAAAAAATGAGATTCATAAAAATAAAAATGAAGCAATAATATATCGTCCCCTAAAATGTTTGTGGCACTCGTTATATATAGGTAATACCCCTAAAATTATAGACTCTAACTTCGTAGTTCTTTGAGAAATATACAATGACAAAATATGAATAAATAAAAGATAAAAAGCGAATCGAATACAAAGTAGCCACGCTTCTAATATCGAGGATAGCATTCGTCGTATGTATCTGAAAAAATATTACCCGTTAAACTGGTGTTATTTTTGTTAGTAGCATTGTTATTCATTTTTTTAATTATATTAGGGGGCATAAAAAAATTTGTATTATCTTCAAAATTTGCATTATTTTTATTATTTTGAGATGCATTAGTTGTCACCATATTGTTACCATTATCAATATCACTAATTTCCGAATCTGAATCGTCATCATCGTTATTTTCAGATATTACTTCATCTTTTTTAATTTCCGTATCATCGTTCTTAAAAATATCAATATCGTCTTCATCTTCATATTTAATTTGTTTATTATTAAAAAAAACTGTTGTTAATGGTCTTTTGGGTAATCTTTTGCTTTTCTTTTTTTTTCGATTTTCCATATGCCATTTAAAACAAATATCAAGCTCGTTTAAAATTGTGTCCTTTAAATAATAGGTGTGACATATTTTTATATCATCTATATCATATATATATTTTATAGGTATGTCATTTTGTTCTATCTCTGAACTTATATTAAATTTATAGTTAATTGAATGGATATTTTTATTAAAATGTTTAAATTTCATATTATTCATAATATTATTATGTAAATCTTCGATTTTTTTTTTAAAATGTATGTTATGTGGATGCTCATATAAAAAAAAATGCTTGAATATTAGCTTTGATTCTTCATGATTAAATGTTTTTATATTATTATATTTTTCAACAGATTTATTTCCTTTGGATTTTTCTTTTTCTGAATTTATTTTATCAATTAATTTATTCCTTACTTTATTTAATAATAAAAAATCAAGACCTTTAACCAAATGTGTATGTTCAACATCACCACCCATAAATTTAGATTCATCAATTGTATTATTCTCATTATTATATAATACACTAGCATCTTCGATATCTTTTATTATTCCCTTTCTTCTTTCCTCAGCTCTGTCTCTATATTTCTGCTCTTCCTTTTCATCTCCTTTTTTTTTTTTTAATAAATATTTCTGTTTTCTTTTTAATTTCTTTTCCTCTTTTTGTAACACTATTTTTTCCTTTTCTTTCTTTTCCTTCTCATAGTTGTCAAAAATGACACGGAAATCGCTATTTGTGAGTTCGCCAGACATTATTCATCGATAGTTATGAATATATGCAAACAAGTACATGTAGCATTCATATATATAGTATTCTGTGCTAATAATATGAAGCAAAACTATATAACCCAAATTGCCAATCAATCGTAATTATCAAAACTCATACGACCATTCTCTAGTATTAAAAAATATATATAATAAAAACAAAAAATAATAAATATTAAACTGAAGGAAAATGATTTGTGGCAATATGATGAAAGAATGGTCAACTCAAATAGCATTCATATTTGTATGAAAAAAAAATTTTAAGTTTACATTAATATATATCATTATATGAGAAATTTACAAAAAATAAAAGTTAAAAGTATACAAATTAACAAATAAATATGTATATATATTTGTGTTATACTTATGGCAATTTTTTATAAATGTATATAATAATATGCAATTTTTTTATCAAAAAAATGAAAGCGAAATGAGGCGAAATAAAAGGGAATTTCTATAAGCAAATCGGCATGTATGCAATTTTTTTCTTCTAAAATTTCTTATCGCTATTTTTATTATACATATTATTAGCATCACAATAAGAAAAAATATTCATCATATTTGTGATTTATTGATTACATTTTTTTACGCACATTAATCTGAAAAAGTTTTTGTATAAATGTATTTTTTTTTCATTAAATCTTTAATATTTCAAAGTTTATAACTATATATATCACAATATAATATCTACGTTTCAAATTTATTGCAATTTTCTAAATTGGTGTTAATAATTTCAAAGAGATACTCCAAGCATTTGTACGATATATTTGAAACTGTAAATTATTTGCAAAATACATTAAAGTGATATACTATCAAGTTGTATTAATTATATTTCAGATAATCCTCACTATAACAATAGTATAGAAATACATAGTATGTAAAATTTTTGAAAACAAAATATGAGAAATTAAAACAAATGAGTAGCAACGATTCATTAAATGAAACATGTTCCAATGATAATGATAAGGAAAATGCTCCGAATTCGGATGATAATAACTTAAATGATCAAAATGAAGACAAAGATAATACAAATAATGAAAATTCGACAGATATAACTAACTCAGAACAAAATAATAATAATGGCAAATTGAATAATACTGGAAACAGTAAGTGGGGTTATGATATACCCCCTCCTCCAGATTCAAGCCCATACCCTAGTGAAAATAATAACAAAATGATGAACAATGCAAAAGGTATATATAATCCGTACCCTCAAAATATGAATATCCCAATGAATATGTTTCCAAATGCAGATGGCACGACAAATAATTTGCCATTAGGAATGTATCAAAATGCCCATAATATGTTATATAATCCTATGAATTATATGAATAGTAAAGCTTATTTAAAACTTATGAAATATAACAAAGTAATAACAGCAGATCCTAACATCCCACCCAATGAAACATTATATGTAAAAAATTTAAATGATAAAATAAAATGTGAAGATATGAAAAAAAGTTTAAAAAATATTTTTAATCAATATGGACTAATTGAAGATATAATTGTTATGAAATCTTTTTGGAGAAAGGGTCAAGCTTGGATTGTATATGATACTATCGAAAGTTCAACTAAAGCTTTAAATGCATTACAAGGTTTTGTTTTATTCGGAAAAATTATGCAAATAAATTATTCACATAATAAAAGTGATGTCCATACAAAAAGAAATGGCACTTTTGTAGAAAGATCAAAAGAACCCAAAAAACCTAAGCAAATTATTGAAAGAGAAAGAAAACAAAAAGAAATTTTTGAAAAAATGCAACAAAATTATTTTGAAATGCAAATGAATCAAATTAAAGCTATGCATAATGATGCGTTGGACAAAAATAAAAATTTCGATCTAAGTCAAATGGATAAAGAAGCATTAATAGCCCGAGCTCAGCAAAAAGCAAACGAAGAAAAAAAACGCAAAAAAGGTGAAGATCCATTACAAAACAATCTTAATTACAATATTCCTAATATTCATCACCCCCAATTTTATGCTATGAATGCCTTTGCTCAAATTCAAGCCAATCCTGTAATTCCATATAGAATATTATTTGTTGAAAATGTTGATGAAAATGTTAATACTGAAGCTTTTAATGATATATTCAAAGCCTTTTCAGGATTTGTTGAAGCCAGAATTATTCCACAGAGAAATGTTGCATTTGTTGATTACACAGACGAATCTTCTGCAACATCCGCAATGAAAGGTACCTTATTTAAAATTTACACAAGTGATAAAATCACTTTATTACATATTATTTTTATTTATTCATGCGCATATCCTATATTTGGGATATACGACAAATTTTTAGTTATTTTAAAATGGGAAAATCTTAGCAGTTGCATAGATTACCCACAAAAAAAAACATGCAAAATATATATAATGAAAGAATTTTCATATGCATACATCTATACACATATTATTTTCGTCTTCCATTTTTTCAGCCTTGCAAGATTACGAATTACAAGGATCCAAATTAAAAATATCATACGCAAAACGATAACATTTTTTATTTTTTTGAATTATTTATAATGAAACAAAAAAAAATCTGACGATATATTTTCATATTTTATTTTTTTACGTTTCCTCTTTTGTATAAATTATAAATCGACTTCCACAATACGGCCATCTATAAAAATATTAAATGAAAATTTTTTTATTTTTAAAATTCCACACTTAAAAGAAAAAAACGAGCAACATATGTAGAATGATTTCTCTATAAATATTTGCTCCATGATCTACGTGCATATAATGAATATATATATTTGCATGAATGTGCGTAGAACCTGTATATTTGTTTTTCCATAACAATGTTTTAATGCGCTGCGTATCATGTTTGTTTCCTGTGGGTCATTTGTTTTTATCCAAACCCTAATAAAAATAAAATATGAAAATAAATAATATAATCATATATTACCAAAATAATTATCTACATTTCTATCTGTTTTGGTTACATAACACACAAATATGCAGACATTATATGCATATGTAAATTAATTTAACAAAAGCGAATTTTAAATGAATCCGTTTTATCTTATTATTTTTTTCTTTTATATTTTTTCCCTATCTAACCATCCGTTGTGTCCTATAGCTATTTCATAAGCTATATCCTTCCCGATTAAATCTAAAATATAGCATTTATCTCCTATTAAACTTTTTGCGTATGATATATTAACAGAAAATAAAAACCCATCAACTAATTCTCCCAAATAGTTTTCATAGTTTATCCATGATTTTACATCTGCTGAGTTTATACAACTAGCTACGACCATATTGTTATCTAAATTTATTTTCTCTATAATCATATATAATAATGTACCATTTAATAAATTTGGGAAACTACTTTTCGAAGCATATTTAAAACTTTCAATTTTATGTATAATACATTCACAATTACTATTTATATCCATTTGATAATAGTCTAGTTTTTTGGATTTTACTATCCCTATAACTAAATCACCAATCTTTGGTATATATTTATGGCTAGTATTCATAATATCATATTTGTATGGATAGTAAGGTGTTTTTAACATAATACCTGAGCATTTACTTCTATATAAATCTTCATATTCTTTATCATAAATCCGTTCAAAATTACTTTTGTTTACTTTTTTAATCTTATCATTACTCAGCTTTATATAATCTCCACTCAGCACAATTCCATCCTCCATTCTGCTCGTTGTCACTTGTCAAAAATAATTATATAAATAAATACAATAAAAAATCCTCATTCATGTAAGAGTATACATACTATACATTTACTTATAAAGGCGCTTCAAAACATACATATTCGATATGCATACAAATGATGTATATCATTCTTTATAATATTTCCATACACTTAAAACTTGGATTTATTTATTTCCCCATTTTTCTAATATAAAAAATTTTATTTATTTTTTAAAATGTATATATTTTTAATAAAAAAATATTAATAAAAAATAGCTATATGATCATAACCAACCATCTTAAAAATATAAAACAAATGGGTAAAAAAAATTCATTCCCTTTATACGGTACATATTCATTCTATATATATATTCTTTATATGCAGTCTTAATTTTTTCCCCCATTTTTTATTTTATATATCTATAATTTTGATATATTTTCATCCATTATTTTTATTTTTTTATATTATTATTTTTTTCATTTTTTTGGTTATTTTCATTATGTTTTTTTTTCTTGTAAAATAATTAAAAATTGCGCTTTCTACAGCCATTTAATTATATATATTATTATTAAAATTATTAACAAAATGTTTTGAAAAATATAGATATCTGGATTTTACAAAGGAGTTGCAAGTATAAACTGGTTTTGCTTTATCAATAACAGAATAAATTATGGAAGTGATTTCTCAAAAAAATAAGTAATATAATAAAAATAACAGCCATAGTAATCGAAGTTGTAACACTGAAGTAGCCATAATAATAAATAAGATAGGGAATTTCAAACAGTTTTGCAAGTTACCTTATTCATAGTATTTAATAAATCACCTTGAAACTTGTAAGACAAACCTCTATTATTATAAGTTATCTGGGCGAATGTATGTATATAACTGTTTCCTGAAACAACGTCAATACGTTAAAATATTTCGCAATTGGACTATTTCTCACCGTGGTTACGGAATGGATTGCTAGGCACATTGCGAAGATAAACAGTTAAGGCCTTTGTATGGCTATATAATAAATATTAAAAAATATTTTGTAATTTATATTTACATTGGTATAAGCATATTATATATGCAATTTATTTGAATAAGGCGTAGGAACAATGATAAGCAGGGTATGCAATGTTCTTGAAAATATGGTATATGAATTTACCGACCTGAGGAGAAAGGAATTATTTAGTGAAAGTGAAATAAAATCAATATTGAATAAAAGAAGGCATCATGAATACACAATTAATAGCTCAATGCCTATGTTAATAAATTATATTTTGTATTTAGAATTTGAAATGAGCTTAGAAAATTTAAGAGTAAAAAGATTAGAAAAAAAAAAAGAAGATCTTTTAAATGAAATTGCAGAATATACAAAATTAATAAAAACGTGTTACACAGATATAAACGATTTTAAGAAAGAAATTCTAAATACAAAATGCCCTAAAGAAATTAAAATACTAACGAAAAAAATAAACTCAAATGAAAACCATATTAAACAATATAAAAATAATATAGCAAAAGTAGAAAAAAAAATTGAAGTGTTGCTACAACATAGTGTATCCGATAATTCATTAGTAAAAAGAATAATACAAATATTCCAAAAATGTCTAAAAAAAAATTATAATAATATCCAAATATGGTTATTATATTTTAATTTTTGCTTTTTAAAAAATAAAAAAGATGAATTAGAAAAAGCTATATTAACAAGCTTGAAATATCATATGAATAATGAACTAATATGGATGCATTATCTTTATTATTTTTATAATATAAGGAAAAATATATTATATACACGAAAGTTATATATAAGGGCTATGTTATTTGTTCCAAATAGCTTATATTTAAATGCTTTATATTTTATTATCGAATTTGACATATTCTTTAAATTGCTAACAAATTTTAAGTACCAAAATGATAACTCAAACAACGTCTTCAACAAAAATGGCAATGATAAGTTTGATGATTTTTGCAAAAATCAAAAAAAGAACCTAACAGATGAATTGGATGAAAATAGCCAAATGAAAAAACCTGAGAATGATATACTAAAAATGAATATCGATGAAAAAGATGAAAAAATTTTACTTGCTGAAAAGGAACAAAAGGTAGAAGAATTTAAATACATCAAAGACGAAGATAAATATGGATTAGATGTTTTAATATTTTTAGGGAAAAGATATATTCATATTTTTGAAAAAAATAAATCAAATTTACACATATTTATTATATTACTTTTAAATATATTTTTTAAAATGGAAAAAAATGAGTGGGTAAAAAATTATGTTTTACAATATGATGATTTTAAAAATTTAATTTTGAATTCTATTGAAAATAATAAATTTGATCAACCATGTTTTTATTATTATTTATTTATTAATAAATGCACACAAATTTTTAATATAGATGTACTTGAGGATAACGATTTTTTACTTATGAAAAAATCCTTTTATGTACACGATGACAAGGATCTACTTATCAAAATTGAAAATGTCAAGAAGTATTTCAACCATTCTCTAATTAACCAATTATTAATTGAATTGTTTAATTCTTTTGATAATGAACTTATGATTTATCTATTTTGTCTTTTATTAGAAAATATATTTCAATCATTTTCTGAATATGATGACATCTCCGATGTTTTTAAAATCGACAACATAAATGATAAAACTACAGTTCCCAACAAAAATGATTCATCATCAGATATAATATTAGAATCATCAAATAATAGTGTTATACATAATTCAAATCCTATTAACTTGCAAAATGAAAATAAAAAGGATATACTAGTTCATATGAAAGAACCTACATTGCCAAATCATGAAAATTTAGAAATATTTAAATTTTTAAAAGATGAAATATTTTTATGTGATAGTAACCATAAATTTTATAAAATAAATATGGAATATATAAAAGAAAAAGATAAAGATACATTTAACTTTTTACAAAAATTAAATTTTATTCCTTCTGTTTGTTTATTTGAAAATAGAAGCTTATCGATAACTCCAAACAATCACATATATAATTTTGAACAAAATAATAAAAACGCAGATATTATGTCTTCTTTACTTTACTTCTTCTTATTTGATATGAGAAGCTTTAGAGAAAATCAAACAAATCAAAACAGTCAAAATAGCCCCATATACACACCCCAAGATTCAGTATCGAAAAAAAGAAAAACCACAAACAAATATGGAACTTTGGGAAGTCTAAAAAATAAAAAAGCTAAAAAGAATAGCCACACACTTAAACTAAAATGTGATAAAAATGCCATTTTCGAAAGCGACAGCGATAATATGAGTGACAATAGCGACGATAGCGACAGAAGTAGTAGTGCTTACCATGATGATGAATATCATGAAGAGCAAGAAAATATCAACATTGATAAAATTGATATAAATAAAAAGGAAACTAATGATACAAAAAAAGATATTTTTATTATCAACGAGTTATTATCATTACTTAGTAGAGAAATTGATATATTCGTAAAAATGACAATCATAAAAACTGTATTAAAGTTAATTATATTTTTAAATAACGATGAAATAGCCAAATGCTTGCACAATAAAATAACAAGAGAATACCATAACATCAAAAGCAGCACAAACACAATGGTCAAAAAGGGAATGGCTAGCCTGGTTCAAGTGTATGATAAAGTATACAAAAATTTCCCCCCCAAAAAAAAATAAATAATAATGATATTAAAAATAAACGGAAAAAATTATATAAATAAAAAAAACTACGAAAATAAAATGTTTTTTTCGTATATTTGGAGTTTTCATACATCCATACAGTGTGCCTATTTTTAAGCACACCAAAATAATCATTCATTTTATTGTTTTACTTATAAACTTATCCTTCTATTTGCTTTTTTTAATATGTTTAAAATTATTTGAATATATAAACGAACTTATTTGTTCCTCATTTTATGAGAAAAATTTAAAATAAATTTTAAGATAAAACAAAGTTATAAACATACTATGTTAATAATGTATCAATAGTCATAGTACTATTTATATCTCCAATAAGATTGGTGATAATAAAGTTCATTTGTTCTTCATTTATTTATTAAATCAAAAAATTGTGAATCGAAAATTCACGATTAAAAAAAACATTTACACGACGTTACAAAAACAAATTTAAAAAATCGATAATTTGTGGTTTCATATGTCTATATTTGTCATTATACTGATTAGAAATGCGAATTGATCAGTTTTTCCTTCGCTTCTTATATGTATGGTTGTCCATATTACTTTTTATAGACATTTTTTTAATTTGCTCGAGTTCTTCTTCTGTTCGTTCTTCTTTTCTTTTACTAATATTTTTATATAAATGAAATTCTTTTTCATTTTTTATATTTTCATTTTTATAGCTTTTCCAACTGTTTACTCTTTCATCACGTCTTTCTGCCCATAATTTTTGTTCCTCTTCTTTTTTAAGTTCTTCTCTTAATTTTTCTTCTTCTTTTTCTTGAACATATTTCAAATTAGCTAGTTTACATTTTTGAGCATATTCAAATTTTTCTTTTTGTTGTTTGAGTAAAACTTCACATTCTTCATTGATTAATTGTTGTATTTCTTTAGTAATTTCATATTCTTCTTCTTCTATATTTAGATATTCATTTATATCATTTTTCTTTTTTTTTAAATTTAATTTTTTTACAATATTTTTTTTTGCAACTTCATAAACACTTTTATATTGTTCTTTAATATCATCTCTCTTTAAATCTTCATATGCTGTATTTAAAATATGAAACGCTTCATTTGCCTTTTCAAGTTTACATTTATCGGGGTGAATAAGAATTGATAATTGTCTATATCTATTTTTTATAATATCAAGATTTATATTTTGATGTATTCCAAGTATTTCAAATGGTGAACTATTCTTATTAGATAATATTCTATTTATTTCCTTTTCAGCATCTTCCTTTTTTAGCTTATTTGTTTCCTTGGGGGCATTTTGATTTGATGTAATGCTTTCAACATCTTTTAAAAAGTCTTCAAATAATTCATCGAGCTGAGAGTCATTAATATTGTCCCCCTCATCATTAGAAACAGGGTTTTCTTTTCTTTCTTCATCATGTTTATCACTTTCTCCATTTAGGTTATTTTCCTTTGTTTGATTCTCCATATCGATTTTATTTAATTTTTATATTTAATTTTGTATTTTATTTTCAATATGTCCCTTTTCATTCATTTTAATTTCCCCCCAACATATCAGTTTTCATATATACATTACTTATTCGATAAAATTATTGTATAAAATATTATATAATATTTTTTTTTCAAAAAATATATTGTTATATAATAATGATGGTTCGATGAAATACCTCAAAAAACGATTACAATAAAAAGTAGCTTATTTTATTTTTTGCATATTACTAAATGAATCCAAATATATGCATATATAGAACACTCAAAAATTAAAACAATATATCACCTATTTATTCATATAAAACTTGAACAAAACAAATATAACTATAAATATAAGAGTGGTATTGAAAATGTTTAAAAAAAGTCAAAAAATGTGCCTATAAATTAGTATTATATAATTTTATAAGGGCTCAAGTATATATATCATAAAAAAATATACCGATTAGCAATCATATTATATGTAACATAAATGTATGGATATTTTGGGAATTAGAATATGTACAGCAAAAAATAAAAGATGAAATATGTTAAATGTAGAAGAGTGAGATTATATGTATATAATTGAAAATATATACCACAATTAAACTTACATAAGTATATATAAATACATATTTTTTATGGTTGTTTTATATGATTAACTAAAACATTGTTATATATTTTGCATTGGGGAGACAGAAAATGTTCCATTCCGCTGTTTTGAATAATAAATATAGTTGCAACAAATTTAAGAATATTTTATTAATTTTTCATGTCAATTTTAAACATTTCATCTTCTCTAATGTTGAGAAAAAACATATACACAATGTGAGTAAGGCTAATAGCATATTTTATGAAAATAAAAACAAAATATTAAAGGGATACACCCATAAAAATATATCATACAGTAGAATTTACAATAGTAATAATGAACAAAGTAATACGAATCGTGATGCAGTGCAAGATGAAATAAACGAAAGTATAAATCAAAAAGAAAAAGACAATGAAACATTAACATGGAATAATCAATCTAATGAATCTAACATCACAGAGCAAGATAAATACAACCAAAAACCAGATAATGGTAGCAAACATGTGTCAATAGAAGAAGCAAGCGAAATTGATAAAGATATAAGAAAAAGTTTAATAGAAGTTTTTAAATATAAACATTTTACAGATGTTCAAAAAATAATATATGAAAATGTAATAAAAGAGAGAAAAAAAAATGATCTTCTTATTCAAGCAAAAACAGGAACTGGAAAAACTATATCATATTTACTTTTAGTAATTGATGATATAATAAAAAATAGAATTATGAGCGTCCATACACTTATAATAGTTCCAACTAGAGAACTGGCAAATCAAATTTATAATGAAGCAAAATTATTATTAACTTTTAAAAATAATATTAATGTTTTGACATTAGTTGGGGGTGTAAAAAGACGAGAAGATCAAATAAATATAAGAAGAGTTAAGCCAGATATTATTATATGTACTGTAGGAAGATTGCTAGATCATTTTGAATGCACATATTTATTTAATACCTTATTTGAAAATTTAAAAATGCTAATAATTGATGAAGCAGATCAATTATTAAGTCATGGATATCAAAATGATATAGATAGAATATTAACTTATTTGCCACAAAAAAAAAGAAATATTCTTTTATCTGCAACATTATGCCATAATATTGATGAAATACGAAAAAAAATGTGTAAACCAGATTATATTTTTTTAAATTGTATAAAAGATATTTCAAAACATACTAATGATCAATTAAAACAATATGTTATTTTTCATAAATCTATTGATACAACTATAATTTTATATAATTTATTAGTTGAGCATATGAGATTAAATAAGTTTAATTATAAGATATTAGTTTTTTTTCCAACTGCTCGAGCTACATCATTTTATGCTAATTTATTCAAAAATCAGTTAAAAATATCAGTTTATGAAATTCACAGAAAAAAAGAACCTATATATAGGCAAATAACATCAAATAGATTTGCATTAGAATCTGTTGGAATTTTGTTTACATCAGATATAAGTGCAAGGGGTGTTAACTATCCAAATGTTACATTAATTATTCAAATAAATTGTGCCATATCAAGAGAACAATATATACATCGAGTTGGACGTACAGCTAGAAGCAATAAGGAAGGCATTAGTATTATTTTATTAAATGAAGCAGATGAATTATTTTATCAACAAATAAAAGATTTAAATATACAAAAATTAAACCCAAATGAGTATATCCTAAAAAATGCTAATGTATCAAATTATCTAAACACTTGGATGTCAAATACACAGTTATTATATTTAGCTTATGCATATTATTCATCCTTATTGCGATTTTACAAAACAAAACATACTATACTTAAATTAACTGATGATGAAATCATTGATACAGTTAATAATTCTCTTCTTTCGACTGGCTTAGCTGAACAACCACATATTTCAAACCAATTGGCTGTAACATTAAATATGCAAAATAATTCGAAGCTTAAAATAAGAAAGGATTTGGATGATTTGCTGTTGTAGAAAAATATAAAAAGATTAAGGGCTTCCGCCAAAAATCCATTAAATATATATAGAACTCAAAGGAATGACAAAACGGATCAACTACAACAATGATAAAAACAATAAAATAAAAATGCATCAATCTAAATTATGTTAAAATGAAATGAAAGATCCCTCAGATAAAAATTCTCTTGTGGCATAAAAAATGTATAGCAAGATTGGATTAATATGAGGGAATCATTTTTGCTTCTTATTCATTAGTTTGTTGTTTGTTTCATTTGGTTATTGTGTTCCGCAAAAAATTAAGCGGCGCGATTGAGTTTGTTATTTCCATATGTGTAGATAATGTTTTTCTCTATAAAAATATATTTTTTTATGTTGTAATCATAGCATATTCCATTAAACTCATTTCCATTAATATAAACAGAATTAACAATTTTTCCATTTATGTTTACTTCTAAAATTTTCCCTTTTGTTTCACACCCACTTAAATCTTTGAGTAAAATAATAACGTTCATATTATTTGTACAAATATATACAGGCGAATAATTTCCATTTAAATATAAGAAATCCATTTTCATATACGAATTTCCATTTTTTATTAATCGTATTATTCGATTTTCTTTACTTAAGCAAGCGTATATAATTGTTTTTTTGTTTTTTTTATATAAACAAATACTATTAATATATGAAATGTTTCCAATATTGATTGGTAGCATGGTTTCGATATCTTTATTTATGTAATATAAATTACTTTTATTTTCTTCCTGTATATTCCCTGAATCAACAATATATAAAATATTATCTTCTTTATCATACACCAAATTATTTATTCCTTTAAATGGATGATCTTCAAACTCGTCAGCATATACCTCCATTTTTTTGTCCTTATTTATGAGCATCAACCCTCGCATTACTATGATGGCGAAAAGGAGCATAAAAAGATAAAAATGTATATGCTAAAACACAAGTATCCCACTCATAAAAATGTGCATTCACCGAAATATCTAATAAATCGTTTTAACCATATTATGTATATATATTATAGTGTGTGCAGAAAAATATATGCATTACCTGGATCATATATATAGAAATTATAATCGTTATCTGATGATAAACACTCTGATGTTAAATCCATATTTACATATACTTCTTTTTGTGCATAAAATTTATTCTTATGTTTTTTTATATATTTTGCAATTATTTCATTATCTTCAACCCCCAGATAATCTTCATCACTGTCTACCGTTCCTTCTGATGAAGTAGAAAAATTGCTATTTTCATCATTCCTTTTGGGATTTGTTAATATAAACTTAAGAATATCACCATTATCTGAAGTAGCACATAACGATCCATCAGCATCTATACATGGGGAATATAAACTATAATCATTTTCATAAAGTATTTCTATATTTATATATTTTTCATTTTTCAAATCGTCTATATTTAATGAATCATTATTATTTATTTTATTATCCGAATTGTCCATTTTTTATATTTTTATTATTATATTGCGTAATATTCTAAAATTTATTCTTACAAAAAAAACAAAAAAAAATATATATACGTAGTCTTAGACATGCAATTACAAGATATTCAAAAATAATATTTCATATATAGAAGTGGATAGATACAATAATCACTATCCAAATCCCCATTTTAAATAGGGTGTATGAGACAGTGTACAAGTTATTTCATATTCCTAAGAAATTCTAAAATAATATTAGCTTTAACAGTTTATTTTTCCCCCGTTCTTTCTTTTTTTAATTACTGTCTTTTACTGTACTTATTTAGAAGAACCAAATATTATGACAAAAAACGACATAATAATAGTATTTTTAGAGATATTAATTATAGTTATAAAGGTGCAAATTAATAAAGAAAAAAAATATATAATATTTCTACGAATATTATCACACGCAAAATATTATATGAATTCCAAAATATAACATTGTTATTAATTATGGTGAAATATTAGTCACGTAAAGCCAATATTTTAATTCATCAAAATTAAAAGCTTCAAAAATAAAATATATGAAAAAATAATAATACACATTTAATTATATAATATAAAACATCATGAATTGTATATAATAATCATATTCAAAATATAAATGCATTTTTAGTTTCACATTTATATTAATTATAAAAACTTCTTACGATATAAAAAATAATAAATAAATTGTGGTTTAACTTATTTAATTAAAAAATGGGCTTTCTCTTTTTTGTCTTTCAATTTTTAGAGTATAATTTTTTATGAAAATCATTATCGCTATATGTTCTTAATATATACATTTTTTTACGAATATATGAATCTGAAAAATATCTTACTTCTTTATCATATTTTTTTTTTTTTTTTTTTCGTTTTTTATCACTCTGAATATTTTCCACATTTTGGGGATTTGCATTCCCATTTTCGCTATTTAACCCCACTAAACTTAATATAGAATCTTTATGTGTATAAAATAAATAAGAGCAAACTGAGATCAATGTTATCATTTTTATATGTTATTATACTTAGAATTGGCCCCTTTTTCCTGTTCGATAATTTGAAAACAAAAACAATGATAAAGACACATCCATGTGTTTATAGCATCCATTAGGTCTTCATATACACACATATATATACTGTTATTATTTGTTTATTTATTCATGAACTTATATGTGCAAATTCCTCTTTCTTCTTTAAATGAATGGATAATTGCTATTCTCTATGCGTTTTTTAAATTACCTTCTACAATCAATACTTTAAACTTTAATAAAAAATTTATATTGCATTTGCGCTCGAATATAACTAAAGAAAAGTTTTAAGGAGATAAAATTGAAAACAAAATATATTTATAATGCATTTTATATGTACATATTAATTTATATTTTGGCAAATATCAGTGTGTTAGCTTTAAAACGCAACCAATTTTATTATAATGCAACACACCCTAATTAAGCATTTCCAAAATATATAAACAAACAAAAAAAAAGCTAAAATTATTTATAATTTACTCAAAAACAAAACATATATTCAAATTAAAAATAAAAATAAAAACTTTTTACATCGCACATTATTATGTAATAACAAATAAATTAACTTTCGAATCATTAAAACGTACACATAGTTTTTCTTATTTTTTTTTAATGTTGTAATTCCTACATATAAGAATTATTTACTTTTTTATACTAAAAATAATTTTATTACCTTTTTAACATGCTGAAAATTTGGGTATATATTTGAAAAAATAATTAAATATATTTTTATTGAAATTTTGTATATTAAAAGTCTTTCAAGTATATTACTAAAAAAATATAAAATAAAAACGTAATTAAACACTATATAATAGAAAAACAATACAGCTATATAGTGAATTTAAACATATACGCATATTTTGATGTTTGTTAATATTTCTTTTATTCACTTAAATGAATATAAAATAATTTGTCTCAAAAAACAAACTATGCATAAAACACCAAAAAATATGTTACAAAAGGTGTACATTAACAAAATTATATTATATATATTTTTAATTATTAATAGACACATAACTTCTTTCACTGTATAAAAAAATATATTTATATGTGTGTGCTTTTTAAAATTGTTTATTTCGACATATTTTTTCTCAAATCATCCACATATAAATTGATATATTTTATAGTCATTATCAATGAACAATAAAATATTAGCATTTTCATATAAATTATAAAAAGCTTCAGCATTTGCTTATTTACACAAAATTTTATTCTTCTTTAAAAATAGTAACACAAAAAAACTAATAGCCATTTTCAGTGATAATTAAAATTATGATATTCTATTAGGACAATATTAAAGCAATATTTCTGCTTAGCACCAATGTTTCAAATTCCTTCGTCGTAAATTTCCTCGTGACCTATATGGGGTGTCTTATCGAGCGGCCTTTCTATGACCCATCTTGGTGGATTCATATTTCTCTCGGATTTGTCTATGGGCCAATCTAACAAACAATCATGTCTTTCATCATCTGGTATAATTTCTCCTTCTTCTGTAGTAGGACCTTTTTTAATTTGCTCTCTTCTCTTATTAATTTGCATTTGCAATTTTTTTTTCTTTTGCCATAAAATTTCTCTTTCTTGTTTCGATTGTGCACTTTCTGGATCAATATTATATTGCCTATGCACGTCTTTTCTATATAACCAACTTTTTGTTTCTTCAACTTCTTCTAAAGTACTTTTATACTTATTCCATGGCACATCGGTATATCTTTCTTTATCCATATAAAATTCAGGATTTCGGAATTCTTCTTCTAATGATCCATCTTCGCATGAATGGCAATTATTATGCAAAGCATTTTCCATATATTGAAAATTTTCTGACATATAATCAATAGTTTTTAAAAGTGCTGTTTTTGGAGTTATTGATCCATCGGTATGCATTTCAACAATGTTAATTTCACCTAAAACATCCAAATTAATTCCTCTTCTTTGCCCAGTAAAACCAAAATGTTCTACAGGTGTACAACTACTACAAAAGTGAATAAAATTATCTTTACATATATCTCTATTTCGTGATTGAGATCCATATTCTGGCATTACATATTCTTCTATACTTTCTATCTTGACATCCATTTCTAAATAACTTCCGGCAGCAACATAACATATATATTGATTTTTATTAATAATTTCAATATTTTTTGGTAATTGCATATGACCTGCTACAACTATCATTGGCCCTTTTATTCGAAATTTCCCAGTTATATAATTATTCATATCTGCATTTTCTGGGACATTTTTAAATGTTATTTGTCTTAAATTTTGTGATAAATCAAAAAAATTTTCTCGAACACCAACTATACAATAATATTCATGTTTCATGCCAGGTATTCTTAAAGCGGTAGCTCTACCACCTTTTAAATGCTTTATTGCAACTCTTCGAAAAGCATTTAAAAAAATAGGAGATAATTCAACTTCGTGTGAATGCATAAAGAAATATGTATATGCTCTTCCTTGATGATATTTTACTGGTTGAATTTGTTTAAATTTAAATCCAAATGTTTTAGGACCTCCTTTCTTTGCATCAAAATATGTGTCATCTAATAAATCTTTATCTAATTGGTACGAATCAATTATTGGCTTTTTTTCTTTGCATAATTCATCAAAATATTTATTATATGTATTAAAATCATATACTTCTGGTTCATAATCCATAGGCTTATCATCAAATACATTTCCACTTTCATATACATATGGAGGCAATCCACTTTTTTCTCTATCTATTTTATCAGCTTTATCCATATCTATTTCCATTGAATCCTTTTTTATCATTTCATTATCATACACATTGTACCTATGCCCATCTACTACTTTACTTTCTGATTCTATTATTTTTCTATCATCATTATTTAATTCTTCTATATCAAGTAATTTGTCATCATTTTCGTCCGCTACATTTGAATCTTCGCTAGTTATATTATCTTCTTCAGTGTCGCCATCACCTTCATACAAAGCGTTGAATCGATGAAAATTATTTGATGCAGTTTTATTATCAGTGATATCATTTTCAATATCATCATCATTTATAATATCACTACCATTGGTTATGCCATCTTTGTTAGAACTATTTTTATTATTTAACCATTCATTTTCTCTATCATCCTTATTTTCGCTGTCTAGCCAAACTAAATTATAAATATTTCTATTCCCGGAACTTCGCGATTTTCGCTTTTCATTTTTATAATAAGGTCTAAAATGCCTATTCTTATTTCTCGTATAATTATCTAAAAAATGTAAAAAAATTGTAAGTCACATAAATGTGCAAATATGCAAATATATAGGTAAATAAAACTATGTAGAAAAATCATCATATTTATCTTATTTTCATTATTACGTCGCGAATGACCACTGTGGATAGGCAAAAACGATAGCCTTTTACCCCCCGGAATTAAGGAATAAGACGAATAATTACAAGTCGTAATAAACAGAAGAAACAACAATAATAGCATTATATTTTATTTATGCGCTTCACTCTCGTGATTATTTTGTTTTATTATTTTATTGTAAATATATATGTTTTCAATAATATCCATTTTATGCTAGGACTAAAAAATATATCCACAATATTCATCTTATTATGCATTTAAGAAAATGCATATAAGTTAGCATAAGACAATATTAAATACATATTATTTGTTTTTTTTCCAAACGTACCAAAAAAGATAAAAGAAAAGAATAATTTCTTCGTTTGTTGTCAAAGCATTTTTATTTTCCTCAGAAAAATAACCTTATATTATGCTATTAAGCATTAATTAATTTATAAAATATTCAGAGTCCAATGCATAAGAAATATATATATTCTTTTCCATTCTTACGTAAAGCATATATGATCTTGCATTTGTTTATGTATGATGTCTTTAATAAACTTGTGTCATACATAACAGTGCAATTATTACTGTGTTAATATAATGTGGCCATGTGAGTACACCCCAATGGAGAACGAAATAGCTTGTTCTAATTATTTGTGAAAAAAAATAAAAAATTTGTATATCAAACTATACTTAATTATTAAATTAGCTAAATATGTGAATAATTAAATTGATAAACTAAATTGCAAGCTCAATTGGTTGTTAACTAATTTTTATTCGCCTACCCTTGATCAATTATGCATTCTTTAATTTATATGAGAAACGACAGTTTATCCTCAACCAATATTAATTTAAGATAGCAATTTAAAATTTTATTATTGAAATAAATTATAAGCATATCAATATGTTATTCACAAATATATGCAACATATATCTATATTTCTAATATATTTATAAAATATCTTGGATTGTGTTGTTATAGTTGGCGTTTCGCCATTCTTGTATCAGTCAATTATTATTTTATCATTATTTGGGATATGTTTATTGGTGTTTTTATATTGTCTTAATATTACTTATATATTGGTTTATTATTGTTATATATCATCATCCCAATACATATTTTTATATACTCTATATTGTGTATTGTTATAACTTTGCTTTTTATTTTAATTTTGTTATATTTCCGTTTTTTCCTGTTTTTTTGCTTTGTTTTTTTACAATTCTTTTATGGATTTTTTTTCCTTATTTTTTTTTTCATCATAATATATTTTTCCCTATAATATTGGATGTGTGCATAAAGTTAGAAAAATTAATAATAAAAAAATAGAAGTATTAAAATTTTATTTTTTTTCTTTCATTTTTGACTTTATTTTATTACCTATTTAATTTACTACTATTTTTTTCTATTTTTAACATAAAAAAAAATAATAACTAGAATAAAAATACCATTTCAATTATTTATTATATATATATATATATAAATAATTATATATACGTAAAAATATATTTATTCATTTTATTTTGTTTTGGGGGCCCTATATGAATGCTAACCCATCTCGGAAATTTAAGTAATATTACTTTATTATATGCATATATATATATTCATTATTTTCACCATATATATATTTTTATAAATAATCATTTTTACCATTTAAATGTTATATATTATCGATGAGGAATTTTAATATTTTTTATAATACATATTTTATTTTGCACAAATTCTAAAGAAGAAAGTTTATAATTAAAAATATGTATATATGTTTTTTTTTTTTCGTGGGAAGGCTTAATTTAACTTAAAAAATTATATTTTATATCCTTTTAATTATATAATTATTTTTACTATTAACCACGAAATAAGGGTTTTATATACATGATTTTTTTGCATAAAATTTAATGATTATACATGTTATGTATATTATCAATTATTAAGCTTTATCATCAATGAGTATATACATAATTAATGTCTCTTATTGATTGAAATGATTAATTTCTCATGCTAATATGTGAAGATTTTCTCAAAACTGGCTAATAGTATATTATCTTCAATGAAATGACCAGAGGCAATTTATTGTTGTTTTTTGATTTCTTTAATTCCAGAGTAATACGCAAACATTACTACATCTCATATACAGAAATCAGTTAATTTTATTTATATATTTTTTTTAACTTTTAATGACCAATCGTTTTTCCAAAAAAAAAAAATAAACGCAAGAATAAATTAAAAAAGTACCAAAAAACGAACAGAAATTTGCTGTATTTCTATTTTAAGGGAAATTTGAATGCTAATTTGTATACGGTCAAATCGTATATATTAAAAAATTTTTTAATCAAGAATTATTATAAATAGTTGTTGCTTTAATGCATATTTACGACTGAATTATATATATGTCTATGTCGGAAGTTTGTGCCTATGCGCAATATAGAATTTAATCAATACCATTATAAAAAAAACAAATACTTAGATCTATATGTCAAAAATAAAGAATGGATAGCGGAGGAATCAGAAAGCGAAAGGATGCAAAGGATAATAAAATAAATATAAGGGCACCAAATAATATATATAATAATAATGCGGTAATAAATGATAACAATTTAAACGTAAGTAATTTCCCAAAGGGAAATAATCCAAATTGGAAATATAATGAAAATGTAGGAGGTGGTATGCCACCAAATCTTGAAAGGAAGGCATCTGATGGAAATTTTAAATTCGGAAAAAAAAAGTCAATGAAATTATTCAATAGTTCAAATATTAGTGCACTGTCAACCAATTGTATTAAATCACTTAGTAACTTAGTGAGCAATATTAACAATTCAAATAATAGTGTTGGTTTTAATGGAAGTAATAATATGAATGGAAAAGGTTTATCACGATTTTCATTAAATGATGCATTTCACAATAAACAAACGGGAAGTGGACAATTTTCAAAAGGGATAAGCTATTTGAGCAATATGACAAATGTCAAAGGTTTTTTTGGTAATGATAACAACAATAAAGGAAAAGATGATTTTAATTTTTTCCGTAATTATGAAAACAATGTATATAACAATAGAACTAGGCATAGTGAAGGAACAAATACTTATAGCAACAGTAATAATAATCCAAATGGAAATGATGCAGCAAATAAAAACAACATAAGTACTTATAGTAACAATGGTTCTAAAGTATCAAATGCGAATAGCATTAATAGCTCAAATTTAGAAAATATTTTAAATAATAAAGAAGTAATAAATGAAAAATATCAAATAAAAGGATTTGGTAATAACTATATGAGTGAAATAAATAATTTAAGGAATATAACAAGTGATGAAACATATTATACATGCCTTGATAATCTATTAAGAAATCATGGAAATATTGATTCAAATGAAATGTTAAAATACAATGATAAAAATATAAACTGTTTAAATGATATAATATTTTTAGATATATATAGAGCATATAATGTATTAACATATATGCAAGAAAAAGTTAATATAATAATTTATACAATTAAAATTATTGGAAAAAAATTAAAAAAAAAACATGTACCTGAAGAAGTAGTTATATCCTTAGAATTTTTAAATTTCTGTGTTAAAAATTTAGGATTATTTTTTATACGATTTATTGATGAAAGCCTTATGAAAAAGATAAGTTCATTATTAAAGACAACGACATTAAAAAAATCAATAACAAAAAATGTTAAATCAAAATTATCAAAATTTCTTATCGTTCCAATAATACATCCTGGAGTCGCCACTGATCCAAGACTTCATTTTATAAAAAGAAAAATCTTATTTATGCTACAATTATGGCATGATTCATTTATACTATACCAGCATGTAGCTACAACGTTTTTTATGGAATATAGAAATTTAAAAGAAAAAGGAATTACATTCCCTATAGTAAAAAAATCAGAGAAATTTTTTGTAAAAAATGCTGAAAATTCACCATCCTTTTCGGATGATAATATTTTACATGAGTTACCATTAAATTTATCGCAAATAAATAATATTATCAAAGTTTTAAAAGAAATTAAAAATATGGATAATAATGATAATGAAAAATATAAATGTATAGATGTTATATCAAAATATACAGATCCAATTTTACTTAGTATCAATAAGTTATCAGATTATAAAGGGAATATTAATATTTCCGTTACTTTGAATTCACTACTTTATATTAATGATCAAATTTGCATTTTTGAAAAAATGAAAGCTGAGAGAGAAAAAGAAATGGACCTCCAAAAAGATAAAGAACAAATGAATGATTCAAGAAAATCAAGGGAAAAAGACAAAAATAGGAAAGAAAAAAGAAAGAAGAAAAAAAATACATTACCAAATATAGATGAAATCATTTTTAACAAATTTGATCCATGGAATACTGAAAACATATCAACAAATGATAAGCCAGGCATTGATAATAATGGTATGATAGGAACAAATGATGAGCTATTTTTTAGTAATAACGGTTTTGTTGATAGCTTTAACAAACTGAGTTCTGCGGAAAATGTCCTAGGAAGCCGAAGTTCTAATACGATTAATAATATTTCCATGAGCAATTTAAATAGTAATGAAAATGTTTTTTCGTTTTTTTCCGATGAAAAACCTATAAATGAGCCTACACAAACGAACCAAAATAACGAAATAGATGATATATATAGCGTATTTAACGAACTTAAATTTAATGATGAAAAAGAGCAAGACACATTTAATAATAATAACAAAACTGCCAGCAGTTATATGCCACAACCACGCCAAGATAATTTTATTCATAATAATGTTTTAAATAGGCAAGAGTTACAGCCAGTTGCCAATAAAAATATGCCCACTATTATCGGCAACACAATGAATGAAAATAATGCAAATGAAAAGAAGATTGATAAAAAGGCATCGATATTAGAAGATCAATTACATTATTTATTTACAAATAAAAATGCCCTTCAAAAGCAAACAAGCCAAACAAGCCAAACAAGTCAAACTAATCAAAATAATCAAAATAATTTTAATAATGCAGAAATAACAAATAGTAACATGGGCATGCTAGATATTGACAACATTGTACAGAACGATTGGAATAACTCAATAAATATTGAAAAAGATCATATTTTCCATAATGATATACCTGAAAGGGTTAAAAGCTCAGAAAGTATTAGTAAAAGTGTTTCTAAAAATTCTATTTCTATTGATGATATTGACAATGATGTGATAAATACTGGCAAGAGCAATCTAAGTTATGATATTGATGATAAAATTTACGAAAATTTAAATTTTTCACGTAAAAACAGTGAGCAAAGTAAAGACAAAAAAAATAATAATATGGGATTTATTCCCGATAAAGAAAAAGAAATTGCTATAAATAATATACAAGAAGAGAAAGGCAGCAATAATAACAATAAAAACTATGATGAAGTTTTTGAATCATTTGATTTTAATTTGAATGATAATAAAGTACCTTATCCAAATGCATCCGATAAAAATATTCATATTATGGACAATGTGAGCAAAACAAATGTCAATTGCACAGAAGAAAATGAGAATGTGTTAAAAGCGGATAAAAAAGACAAAATAAACACAAAAAAAAATTCCACATCTTTTAGTGATGAGCATAATGACAAAAATAACAATATTCATAATGATGATAATGATACAAACCTAAATTATCATAAAAACAGACAAAATTCCAAAACTGATCAAGACTCAGACGATATAAATATTGATGATATAGACGAAATAACAAAAGCTATAGACGATTTAAATTATAATTTTGAAAATATGAATATTTATAAATATGATAATTAATTATGTATTTTATATTATAAAATACTTTAATATATTTCTTTGTGTTGTAAACATTTAAATAAAAGAAGTGAAATTTTTTCTTAATTCATACATACATATTTATTTCATCGTTATTAACTGATTTTTTTTTTATTCGCCCTATATGTTTATCTTTTTTTTTGTATGAAAAAAATGTTTTTAAAT